>NC_048236.1:9362909-9437433 GCF_002007445.2 Ailuropoda melanoleuca
TTTTTTTTTTTTTTTTTTTTGAGATTTTATTTATTTATTTGACGGAGAGACAGCCAGTGAGAGAAGGAACACAGCAGGGGGAGTGGGAGAGGAAGAAGCAGGGTCCCAGTGGAGCAGGAAGCTCGATGCAGGGCTAGATCCCAGGACCCCGGGATCATGCCCTGAGCCGAAGGCAGACGCTTAACAACTGAGCCACCCAGGCGCCCCCTTTTCCAGCCAATTCTTAACTCTTCAGGGCCAACCATATTTTACTTTTGATTATCACAAGTCATTTTGCCTGTTCCTGGACATCATAGGAGTCGAATCTTACAGTATTAACACCTTCCATCTGAACTTAAAATTTACAAAGCACTTTTACTTTCATTCCTCCTTGCAGCCACAGAGTGAAGGTCCCAAGACATAAATTTTTATGGATGGAAACACCAAAGCTGGGAAAGTATTCATGACTTGCTGAAAGTCACACAGTAGAGGGCTTCAGAGGCAGAATTCAGTGTTCTGATTCTGGGTCCAGGACTCCTTGTGTTGAATCCTAGTGGATCCTGGAAAAATATTTGGACTCATCATCATTATAACAACAGTGATAATCAAAGTAAAGGACCTGGATCTGAATGCCAAATTGCCACTCTTTCTGTGCATGATTTTCAGTATGTTATTTGATTCATTTCAGGCTCAGTTACATCATCTATAACTTAAAGATAGTAATATCCTCATTCCTGGACCTGACACTCCTGTTCATACTCCAAGACTTAATGCTTCGCGCTCTCTGTTGGAAGCCCAGTGTGGAGGTATAAGCCGCAACACCAGCGGACAGAGTCGGAAACCAACGGTTGGGCTTTGACACACATAGTTTAAGTCTTTCTGATCACGTTTTGTTTCCATTTTTTCTCTCCATGCAAAATGGTGAGCTCCTTGAAAATGGCGGCCAGTTCTTGCTCACTACTATTTCTCAAGTGTTTAGCACACTGTCTGGCCCAGAAGTGACATGCACTGTAAGTTCACTGAACCTGTTACAAGTAACCAGAAACAAGGACAGGCCAAAATCTTCTGGTGAAAGGACTGGCTTCTGTCTTTTTTGTCATCACTCAGACTTGCCTGAGTGGGTCTCCACAGATGGAAACTGTGCATCTGTGGCTTATGTAAATAGCACTGCACCTTTCAGGGGAAAATTCTTGGGTTCAATATTTAATAAGAGAGTATGAAAAATATGAGTGTATATTTACGGCAATGCTAAAAATATTAAAGCATGCCATGAATCTCCAAGTCACTGAATTCTAAAGCAAATCAACTTAGGAGGACAGGGTCCACTACCTGTTGGAGTCGAATCCCATTAAGGGCTGGGGAAGGACCACTGTGCCTGGTGCACACTTCCTCAGCTCGCCACCTAATTCCCTAGCGCTGCCTTTTGCCAGCTACCTATTGTTAACGGCAGTGCTGTGGTGGCATTAAGGGAAACACTAATGTCTGCTAATGCTGTCAACACCTTGGCAATATCTGCCTTTCTTCAATTACTTTTGTTTACAAATTACTCCTAATTTTGTTCTTAAAAGCTAGTTAAGAACAAATGCTGCTAGGATTGATGGGAAGCTAACTGCATGATTAAGTAATTACGTTTTTAAAGCTTGCCTTACACTAGGACTAATGATATGTCACCCAGTAGCAGAAACCCCAGATAATGAATGAGAAATGTTTATATGTACTTAGTTGCTTTTAAATCTCCCTTCACGCTAGAGCTGGTGCTATGCATGGGGTACTGGGACGAAGAAAGGGAGTGACAGCTCGGCCTCCGCAGCCTTTGTGCAGAACCAAAAACTCCCACCAACGGCTCTTTTCTGTCCTCGTCGATGCTTTATTTTTTGCCGGGCTGATTGTTCAATTGGCTCACTGATGAAAGTGCTACATCGTTTCATTGAATAAAGAGCTGAATGAATTTAACTAGTAGGTGGTTGTCCTTTCACTGCAGGGATCAGATTTAGAGCTGATCTTTTGAGTCCATAGAACAGAATTCGAGTCAGGGCTGAAGGGGCTACGCCAGCCCCCCTCTAACTGGGGACTTGCACTGAGTGTCGGAGAGGTGGGTGTTGGACGAACAGGGCACAAGGGATGGAAGAAAAGAGGTCCCTTCACATTTACACCTGGGGGGTTTCTGGTCGTTCTTAAGGACGCATAGCCTCTAGGGCTACAATCCTGGAGGTAGAATCGGGACTCATTTTGCAGTGAGGGGTAATGTTTCCTCAGCTACAACATAGGTTCTCCAGTTGCCCAGCAGTTTCTTTTCTAGGTAAGGACACTGGGAAAATAATTTTATATGTGCATGTGTATATAATATAGTTGTCTTAATTTATTTCATGTGTAATTTTATGTGTAGATGATATATGCATACGCATTTATATATAATTTATGTATTATTTAATATGTTTATATACAGTTATATGTAACACATGCGTATAAAAAGCATAGCACAAGTGTTCAATATGGTGCTATTATTTTATGTACGCGTTTGTTGCTATAATGCATGTAGATATCTCACGCATAAACATACAGGTATATAATAGCTATCTAAGCACACAATACCTGCATAGGCATATGGACATATTGCATATCTCTACACATACTCTCAAAAATACATAATTCAACAATAATGTCATAAAATGTATGAGTTAATGGGTCTGCTCTAGTGTGATAAATTATCATCCATTGGCTTACACCGAATGGTGAGAGATCAGTTCCGAGTATAGATCTAGGCTCACATTGACGGATTACTTTGCTTTCTTAAAATCTTTCTCAGCCTCCTTTACTATAAAGTGTGGATTATAGATACCAACCTGACGGGTCACTGCAAGGAGTAACTGAGATTATATAGGGGATTCGTCTTGCACATAGTAGGTACTCAGTAGATGTTAATTTCATTTAAAAAGAACTGCAATTTCTTTTATTCAAACATTGACTAATAGTGACCCCTGAGAGAAGCAACGGACTATGCAATTTTCTCTACTTGTGAAATTCAAACTAGTTATCTCTTACTGCCAAGTAATAATGACTGTAATAAACTGAGAAGATTTCCGTTTAAATAAGTGGATGATTTTAGCTGACTCTGGAAATGTAAATGGACCCTAATTAACAAATGCTTTAATCGTTCTTCCTGTTTCTTCTTTATAGACACATTATTTCCTGCCCAGGGGTGAATACATTCAGTGTACATACGTTCAGATATGAATACACATATGCATATACATTTTCAAGGTACTAGCTTTAATGGAGAAGAACAAAGGCTATTCATTAATTAGGGCTACAAAAATTTCTTCAAGCACTTCTATTTGCATCAGAATAAAGTCTATCTTCCTTAGTCTACCATTCAAGGTCTTCTGAACCTGACTTCAACTATGTTTCATGAGATGTTCCATTTTCTCCAAGAAACTAGCTCTCTCTCTTTTGAATTTCCGGAGGACACATTCCCTATACTAATCATTTGCCATTTTATCATTTTATGTCTTTATTTAAAAGTTTTTTGCTCTCCCACGTCAAAGTGCAAGGAAACTAGCTATTGAATTTAGCTGGTGAAGAATTTTCTTATTACTTAGAAATAGATATAATTTTTTTCAGTATTAAATATTACCAGCTTATCATAGAAAAATTAAAATAAGTAGCATGGTAGAAAACATAAAAATGACCTATGATTCCATGACAGAGACATAATGCTTGACAGCACCACAAGGGATACTGGTTAAGTTCCATCCAGGATTTTCCCATGTTCAAAAAACAAAATGGATCAGGCTCAGATTGTTCATATACGTTTTACACATAGATTTTTTTAAATTTAGGATTGTTTTATGTATATATAACATACATATATGTTCTGCATTATCATTAATATCTTATGGATGCTTTTACAATTTTGTAAAATATTACCTAGAAATATTTTTAATAACTTGATACAAAGCTACAGGAAAGACTACCATAGCTCATTTATCCCATCTATTACTTTTTTGGTTATTTTCAGTTATCACCCTTTTTTTTGCTTTAACCAATCATGATGAGCTCACTCTCTTTATACCCAAATCTGTGTCTTAACCTCTGATTCCACCTTCAGGATAAATTTTCTCTAAGTTTAATCAAAAGTTTCAAGAGTCTTTTTTTTTTTTTTATAATACATTTTTTTAAAGATTTTACTTATTTATTTGACAGAGAGAGAGACAGCCAGCGAGAGAGGGAACACGAGCAGGGGGAATGGGAGAGGAAGAAGCAGGCTCATAGCAGAAGAGCCTGATGTGGGGTTCGATCCCGTAACTCCGGGATCACGCCCTGAGCCGAAGGCAGACGCTTAACCGCTGTGCCACCCAGGCGCCCCAAAAGTTTCAAGAGTCTTAACACATAAACCAAATTGTTTTCCAAAATACTTTACACTGCCTCCAACAATATTAAGTACCTCTCTCATTGCCACCTTAAACTTTGGGAAGCCTTGTTTTTAAAACATTATTGGCAGCATATTTCATTATAATTTCATCTCTCTGTTTACTATTAACACAGAATATTTTTTAATAGGGAACTTTTCCAGTCAGGAAGAGAAATCTGAGATTAGCCTAAAGCCATTTACTTCTTTTTCTCTTTGGCACTTGGATTTTTTTTTCTTTATTCCAAAAAAGTCAGTTTTCCTAAGATACATTTATTTTCTTGAACATGGTCCGTGATTTACTGTGCAGATTCTAACTCTGGGGAGACTGATTATTACTTAAGGATATTTAAGAAGTAGTCTGTGGGGCGCCTGGGTGGCACAGCGGTTAAGCGTCTGCCTTCAGCTCAGGGAGTGATCCCGGCGTTATGGGATCGAGCCCCACATAGGGCTTCTCCGCTATGAGCCTGCTTCTTCCTCTCCCACTCCCCCTGCCTGTGTTCCCTCTCTTGCTAGCTGTCTCTATCTCTGTCGAATAAATAAATAAAATCTTTAAAAAAAAAAAAAAGAAGTAGTCTGTGGTCTCCTTTTGCTGGATATCATATTAGAGTACTCCCTTTGTGTTTCCTGCCTTGTGCCATCTAATCTGAATGCACATTTCAGGATGCTGGTATTAGTGTTCATGACCTTTCCCTCCTGGTCAGCTCAGGTTAGATGTCAGAGTCTCTCAAAGAGGGACCACAATAGAGGTTCTGATGGGGTTGAAACAGAGAATTCAAGGGGGGAGCTGACACCTCCGAGCACCTGAATCAATGGGTCAATACCAGGTAAGCTGTTGATGCTATAGCCTGGTTCTCTGACATAAGTGAATATGGGGGGGTGCTGGCAAGTATGGAGGACAGTTACTGGGGGCTTATTTCCTCCTTTACCATCTCTTGCCTGTTTAGCTGAGTACTTTGCTTTATAGGTTTTGACATGAGTTGGTGACTAAGATTTCTAATTCATCCTACCCATGCTCTAATTGAGGGTAATTCTTCCACAAAATTGGTATGATAAAAAATTTGTGACATTCCCTGTTGTTCTGTTTTCATGGGTGGATGAAAATGAATAAGGTGCCTATTTCTAATCATGCCCTGGGTATATTTTAAGTAAATAACTTTCATATTTGGAAAAAAAGCTTCTTTATTTGGAGACTATTTCAGTGGCAATCATATTTCTCAACTTAACTTGTTGGTCCCCACAAACAAGAGATTAAATGGCCATTCTTTCTAGAATAAATAACCTATTTCACTATTCACTTTTTTTATTATTATTAAGAAGTACAAAGCAGAAATTATGGTTTATTGATGTTTAATGGATTGGTAAAAGATAACTTGTGAGTTATAATTTTGCTTCCAATTCCTAACACGTTAACACGTGATTTCACTTGCACGTCCCTGTAGCAATTACTGTTGGGCAGGTTCCTTAAGGTGGAGAGTTAATTAAGGAATCAGTTATAGTGATATGATTTGAAGTCCCTTAACCCACCTCGACCTTATGCATATATCTTTTCTCTTCTGGCCTGTAAAGCCACACAGAAGGAAGATGTAAGGATTAGTTTTCATTTGTATTCCACTGTGTTCAGAGCTACTCAAGGATCGCTACCTGCATTGTGGAATTCCGTGGGGCACCCCAAACAATGAAAGCCTATCTACCAATCTTTTACCAGTTTATTAATTTATCTATGATCTATCATATCTATCTAATCTACTTATCTGTATTTCTAACCTGATTTCCCATGTCTGCATTATTTTCAGTCTACATTAGAGATAAAGTTTGAAATGTAAATAACCCTAGGAAAAGTTAAGGTTGATAACAAAGTTTTGCTAAGGGAATGACATCTCTTAGATCCTTTTGGGAGATAGGTTTTGATGTGTGAACTCAATCCTACATGAGAGGCAGAGGCCGTAGAAGAGGAAAGGGTTAACTCATTTTGGTCTTTGTCATAATCTTGATCCATCCCACGGCCACCGGCCACCCTTCCCCACCCCTGAATTAGAATATGTAAATGCAAAAAAAAAAAAGTCGGAACTGCTACCTCAATTAAAATGGAAATTAGAAATTAGAAGGTACCTGCCATTTTTAACATCTGTGGGTCTGTATCACCTCCACATAAAAAGGGCAACACAATTGTATTATTGACTAAACAGCTTTAGTGCCCCTTTCCCTCTCAGATGCTCCAGGTTCAAATTGGGCTAGAGTCAAGGTGACACTTGTTTGGGGTTCACAATTAATATTAACTTCCAGCTCAAAGTAAGGGCATTAGAGAGGAAGAGGGTGAAATGTGTGTTCCCAGAACCAAGTGACTTGTTGGATGAGACGAGATAATTCTTTTAACCTTGCTTAGCTTCATAATATAATATAATGAGATAATAAACTAGTAAGGGTTTGAGCTCCTTGGGCAATATAGATTCATAGTGTTACTATAGTGAAAATTATACCCATTTTCCAGGGTCTTCATTTTCAATCCTCTCATGCATTTCAATCCTTCTCAATCACTGCTGTGTATCAGAATCACCCACAGGAGCCTTTAGGCCTTGTCAATGCCTGCACCACCACCACCCCACCCCTTCTCGCCAGTCAAATCAGAAGCTCCTTCCCAGAGTCCCAGGCCATAAATGCTCAGGTGATTCCAATGTGAAGCCAGGGTCAAGGATCACTGTTCCAATGGCACACAATGCCAGTGATTTTGTAGCTTCTATTAAATTGGGGTGGGCATGGTTGGGAAGGGGGTGGTTTTCCCAACACATGACTCCCAGCTAGCTCTGGCTCTTAGCACAAAGGACATCTTTAAACAGAAATCAAGTAAAGTTAGTGTGAGTCCCCTGTCATTTCTCTGGCCATTATAAGTGACATATCTGTGCCTGTGTTTCAATCCTAAACATGTCACTGTTTCCATGTCATGACTCCATTCCATGTTTCAGGGATCACTCCTGTCAGCTCCCATTCATCTGGAAGGGTTAGGCCTACACTTAGCACCTGAGGCCTTGCATGTGCTTCCGACAAGCTCTGTCACATAGCGGCTGTCACCAGGCCTAGCACACATCGGCTTCAGTCTGCTGCCACTTCAGACCATGTTCAGTTGATTGTTAGGATTTCACCTTATCAACCACCTGATCTGACACTAGACTAAAAATAAATGGCAAAGTAAATCACTTGGGGGAATTGAGAGACTGTTGGACTTTTGGCCAAGTCACCCAGAGGTGATTTATAAGCCTTTCTTGGTTCTGCCAAATCGTCTCCAAGGCATAAAACTCCACACAGAAGGGCTGATAGAGAATCTTTAAGGTAGCCTTGCAGAAATGTTCAGAAAACCCCTTGGTTGTTTACTTTCCCAGGTAGGCAGTAAAACTGGAACTTGGGAAAGGATCCTGGGGTTGGAGGAGAAGCCATGCCCAGAGGCGTGTACACTGGCATCCTCCTCTCGATCTTGTTTCCCTCCAGTGGGGATGGGAGGAGTGGAAAATGTTTAAGAAGGTAAACAATGACTGTGCATTGTTTTTCTACTTAATCATCTATATTTTCACAATGCCCATAGGAGGTGATTACAAGTGGAAAGTAGGAAAATAGTATGGATACTTACAGATCATAAGGGTACCGTTTTAAGTTGTGTTTGGAAATGATCTCGTTGTGCATGAAATTACTTGGGGAAGATTGGGACTCACTTTGAGAAGGATGCCAAGTTCTGTCTCCCACAGCATACCAGTCCAGATCACCCATCCCAACAGCTTAGAGAAGGGTAGCAGAGGAAGATTCACCCAAGATTGCCCCCTACTGAATTCTCGAAGATAAGATTATCCTTTACCTCAAATTCCAGTTTAACGATACTCTGTTGTCAATGAAACAGGTTGATACCTCCCGAGGTTTACAGAAAGTAGAGAACCACAATGGGAGAAACAGTAAGGCTTTATAATATCTGAGATAGTAGAGAATTAAAATTTTCCATTGACTTTTTCAGTTTATGTTATCAGAGCTGCAGATTTGATAGGCAAATCCCATTAAGTCCAAAGGATCTCTAGTGACATAGTAATATATGTATACTCCTGAAGGAATATCTTGACATGTGGGTCATCCATTCATCTGCCTAATTCCTGGCAAATTTATTAGGAAAATAAAAGCCACAAAGGCAATATACTAATAAAACAGAATGCATTTGGAATGGAAAGTTGGAAATTTTATTGTCTTTTTCCTTACTAATTTCCACATGGGAAAGTTTCTCTAAAATGACCATGAAAGTCAATGGGACTATGTGATCCTATATATAACCTTATCTTTACTTATTCATTTTTTGCAGGAAAGTAGTCCCTGAATGTAATGATCTATATAAGGATATATTCACCATCTCAAAGAAATTAACCCAATAAAAAGCCTGGATTCAAAGAGTAGGTGTATAACAACTGCTTATTAGCTTCTGAGTAAGTAGTTAGATTTTCAAAGAACAGATCAGACATCTTAGTACTTAACTTAGTGATCATGCACAGTAAAATTCCCATTCTTCTAATGATTGCTCCTTTCTCAACTAGGCAACTACTTGGGATGGCATCATATAATCTGCATGTTCCAACACACTGCACAAAAAATTCACTTGAATGACTACTCATTGTGACACATACACAAATTCCATTACCTTCTTTTGGAGGCTGTATTAAAGGGAGATTCAAACTAACCATAATAAAAGAAGCTAGAAATTGAGAGGTTGATTGTTTAAACTTATGAACACCAAAGTCCTAACACACTTAGAGTCCATGCACCTGGCATACCAGGGTTTCTCCGTGGGGAGAGAGCTGACACCTCCTGACAGTCCCTTATGTTCTCTGGGCAGACCCAGACTCCTCGCTTGTCACACAGTGTTCAGAGACCCTTAAACAAGGGTCTTACCAAGGGCCATTGAGCTCGGAGAGTAAATACTTGAGTCTCGACTACCATTGAAGTTTAAATGTACACACATGTCAGCCCATCTCAGGGGGGTTGGGAGGGTTTGACTGAATCCAGAGTGCAGTGGGGTAATAGACAAATCAAGAGAAAAAATAATCACTCTTTGGCAGCGTGTGTCTGCAAAGTGGTTTAGACTCAGTAGCAGAGTCAGAGAGCAGGGACAGACGAGTGATTCAGAATATTCAAGGTAAGGGAAGACTTCTGACCCTTCCTTATCCAGCCCCTTCCCTAGGAAATATGTACCATGCTAAGACTGTGATGGAACGTACTGAAAGATCTGATGACTAGGGACCCTAAAACGTCTGCTGTAAGCATCCCTTCTGAAGGGGCTGAGTACTAGAAGAGAGTGTGGTTGCCTTTTGACCAAGGAAAAGGGGAGAATTGGAGACCTGGAGACACCCAAGAGATGGCAAGGAGTTCCGTGGAGTGACAGCAAAGAAATGAAGAGACTAGAACAAAGCTGGCCAGCAGATTAGGATTCGGCCCAACCCATTGAGTAGCAGAAAAAGTGGGCAGTTAAGCCTCAAAAATCCATAGCAAGATGGCTTCAGTGAAGGCTTGCAACAGAACTGCAGTGGCCGAGGCTGAAGCGCTGATGCTGCGTGAGGCATCTCTCCTCTCCCACGCTCTTCCCCTTTAACAGCCCAGAGACTGAGGACAGCTGGTATTGGGGAGAGCTGCTGAGATTCTGTCACATGGTCGATGGAAATGTTGATCAGCACACCTGTAGACAACCGTGAAAGTGACCTTCCCTTGGAATGTAGGGGGTGGGGCCTAGAAAACATTTGGCTTATCTTGCCGGCATGGGGAAGTTCTACAAGCCTAACACAAACACCTGCCGTGTTTAATTAGCAGCTTATTTTCCAATGTCTCCAAAATACACGTAAAAATTCCTTGTATAAATAATATGCAAGCGTTCTGTCACCAGATTAGAGACTCCCAAGATAGTAAAGTGCAGGTACCGTGCTTTCTGGGTCACTGTGTCCTCAGTCACCCGCATGCACACGAGAGTGCTCGATAAGTATGTTGAAAGAATGAATAAATGAATAGACCGAATAAATGAATAAGTAGCCCATCAGTTTGTATGTGGAATGAAGATCCTTAGCGCTACACATGGAAATAGACCACGCGTGGCACATAGCTTGTGCAGCATAGATCAAGGAGTACATTTGATTAACTTCAAAATTACACATATATTTATGAATGGCTTTCGCAGTAGTCGAAAAGCATTTGTCTTGATGCTTTATTAAGGAGCTGTTCCTTGTCGCTAGCCAGCGCTAATGCATGTAAATAGATACGGGCTGCGTACGTTACCCGGAATTGTCAGTGGCTCATTAGGAGAATGCAAGTGATGAAAAACCAGAAATCCTTCAGTCACCTTCCTCAAGATTCCAAAACAAGTACAAGATGTTTTGTTTTTTTCTTTTAAGAAAAAAAAAAAACCACAACTATTTCTACCCTTCAGGCATATTGGTACAGAAATAAAAGCACTTAGTTTCTATTTGCTGTTGTGTTTTACATTCTCAATAACGAGAGTTACTCACACTACGGGCTGTTCATGGAGAGGAACTTGCACACACGGCATACATCAGTGGGGAGAAAGATGACTTCGTTGTAAGAGGTGAAGGCTGAGGGATGTTGTGCAACTGTTGGCTACGCTCTTTTCTAGATGTTCATCTCATGTGTGTGCCAGGTTATAGACTCATGAGATATGTAGGAAGAGGGCAAATGGTTTAAAGCTGTCCTGTCCAGTATGGTAGCCTGTAGCCATATGTGTCTCCTGAGCCCTGAAAATACGGTTAATCTGAACTGGATCTTGAAGACTTAGTATGAGAAGAAAGAAGAATGTACAATATTGATTATATGCTAAAATGTAATATTTGGGGTTAAACAAAATATTAAATTAACTTCGTCTATTTCTTTCTATGTTTTCTAACATGACTTCAAGAAAATTTAAAATGACATATGTCGCTCGTATTTATGACTCACACTATATCTACTCTATGCTGATTTAGAGGGGCTACCAGACCAGAAGATACGCATTTTCATTATTTATATGTATTTATATTCAAAGAGTATTTATTGAGTTTCTATTATGCACCAGGCACTGGACAAGATGTGGATTTGATGGTAAGCAAAACAGACCGATACATACATGGCTCACACTTGGCCTCTGGTGTCTCATGGTCTACTTGCTCCCTCTTTCTCTCTCTCTCTCTCCTTCTCAGTTGCTACTGCAGAAAATTCTACTCCTTGTAACTTGGACCTGCATCCAGGTGCCTGGTGCTCACCTGCCACTCCAGCCAGTAGGAAGTGTTATTTTCTAATACCCAGCTCTGTCTTGAAGGGCCAGGAGAGGGACCCATAAAGGTACTTGGACCTCTGATAGCACAGTTCTTGGTTTTTCCTTCTAAGTTCAATCTTCATGGAGTTTGGAGTCTGGTAGGAAAATATGGACATTAATCAAATAACCACAGAACTTAAAAATGGGAATAAGAGGGCACCTGGGTGGATAAGTCAGTTAAGAGTTTGACTCTTCATTTAGGCTGGGCGTGGAGCCTGCCTAGGATTTTCTCCCTTTCCATCTGCCCCCCTCTCCACATGGGCATGTGCTCAGTCACTTGCTCTCTCTCTAAAAAGAAAAAAAAAGAAAAGAAAAATATGTGAATACAAATTGTGTTAAGTACCTTGGGAAAAAAAAGTACAGACAACAGAGTGGGTCAGAAGGTAGATTCTAAGGTATGAATAAAAGTGGGCCAGGGACCTGGGAATTGGGGGTGGTGAAAAGGGGGATAAAGAAAGAAAACTCTGGGTTGAGGAAAGAACATGTTCAAGGCTTGAACTGAGAAGGAACATGCTGACAATTCAAAGAATGGAAGAGAGTCCACTGTGGATAGAATACAGAGTGATAGAGGAGGGACTCCTGAAGGTGGGGGTGGTCTTCTCGGCCCTTGCTACTCAAAATGTCATCTGCAGACTGCTATCATTGTCTTGCCGGAGCCCAGCCTGACACACCAAATCAGAATCAGCATTTTTTAAAAAAGATTTTATTTATTTATTTGACAGAGATAGAGACAGCCAGCGAGAGAGGGAACACAAGCAGGGGGAGTGGGAGAGGAAGAAGCAGGCTCATAGTGGAGGAGCCTGATGTGGGGCTCGATCCCGTAATGCCCGGATCACGCCCTGAGCCGAAGGCAGACGCTTAACTGCTGTGCCACCCAGGCGCCCCGGAATCAGCATTTTTAAAAGATCTCCAGGTGATTTGTATACACACTAAAGTTCAAGAGACATTGATCTAAAATTAATTAAG
Organism: Ailuropoda melanoleuca; assembly: GCF_002007445.2. NCBI lineage: Eukaryota > Metazoa > Chordata > Mammalia > Carnivora > Ursidae > Ailuropoda > Ailuropoda melanoleuca. The sequence continues at coordinate 9,375,581 of NC_048236.1, forward strand.
ATTTGTAGTCAGTGCTTAGAGCAATGGAAAGTTATTGCACGATATTTGCTGCTTGGTAAAATGATCACATTTATATATTTTTGAAAGGTGGCCCTGGCTGTCATGTGGAAGAACGGACAGGAGGGGTTGGGCAGAGCAGAAGGACTAAAACCTAGTAGCATGGGCCAGAATGGACATGGCCTACGTTGAGAGAGTGAGCAGTGGAGACGCTTTTAGATGGCAAAATCACCAGGCCTCCTTGGTGGTGAATTGATACAATGGGTGAGCGATGCCCAGGACGAGTGCCAGACTTCCAGTTTCAAGAATAGGGACATTCTTCACCAAGCGAGGAAATACTGGAGTAAGATCAGATGTAGGGCTGTTTGGTAAACATAGTAAGTTTAGATTTGGATATATTGAGTTTGCAATGTTTCTGAGATATCCAAATGGAAATACGAAGAAGAGAATCGCCCTCTTCTACAGAAACACAGACACCCCCCCCACCGCAACATTGCAGGCTTCATTTCCTTCTTTAGAGTCCATCTGCTCCCTCTCAGCTCAAGTGTTCGATGTATTCTTCCCTCTGCCTGGAAATATTTCTCCCTCTCTCTCTCTTTTTTTATCTCTCCTGCTTCCCATTCCCACAACTTCTGTTCATCTGGATTACTTACGTGTGTCTATATATGTAGGAAAAGTTCTGAGTTGGCAATATATATTTGACTTTTGAGGGAATGGAGGAAATCACCCAGGGAGAGATGGCCAAGGATGCAAGTCTTGGTCCTGCCTCTGCTGTGGACAGAGCACATGAGCTTCTAAAACTTTGTAATCTGAAAAAAAAAAAAAAAAAGGAAAAAAAAAGAGGGATAATAACAAATGACTTAAAATGCTATGATAGGAGCAAAGATAGATGTATATAAAAATACTTTGAAAAATATAAAGTACATTAAATTGTACTAATATTATGGAACATTTTGTCTAGGTACCTTAAGAAGATAAAAAATCAAGTTGTCTATTTTAGAGTCTCAGTTTTCTCATTTACTGAAAGAAGGAGTTAGAGGAAATTAGCTCTAAGATAACTTCCAGCTCTGTCTAGGTCTAAGTATCAACTATTTTCTCAATTGTGCAAAAGTATAATTTTTTTCAGTACCTTTGGTTCTGTAGTATAGGGATTATGTTCCTGATCCTTTTGTACGGATGTTCAAAATCTTATATTTTTCCCTTCTTTGGTTGAAGTGGATTCAGGCAATAGAATGACAGTATCACATGTGCTGTTTAGAAGGAAATTATCAAACATTTATTGAAGGCTGTGTGCATTCTGAAAGGCAAAGAAGAGACATGCTTATAACTTAATTAGGGAAATAAAGCATTAATGTATAAAATGATGCTACTGGAATAAAATAACAATAAATACAAAAATACAGAAATGTCTTGGAGCAAAACATGATTTACTGCCCTGGTACTGGGAGTAGAGCTTTGTGGCATCCTACACATGCTAAGAGCACTGAGGTCAGACAAAGCAGGCACCATGGTCGACTGGAATAGTCTGGTTGAAAAAGGTAAGATTTTCACATGATGAGAAGAGGTGGGGAGCATGTCTTCAGTGAAAGAAATTGTGTGTACAAGCCCAGAAACGGGAATGTATATGCATGTCTGCAGGGTGTGAGAACAGAAGTCTAATTACAGAGGAAAATCCATGTAGGGAAACAGTGAGGAATCAGACCGAAAATATCGCATATAAAATAGGAGGAGGCATTAATAACAGGGTAAGCAGTTTGAACTGAGAGATACAAGGTGATCCACTGTATTTGGGAAAAAAAAAATACCCCGAAAACCACGAGGTCTAAACTATAAAACCCGAACAAAAAGGTAGCTTAAAAAAATGATCCAAGCTATTCTTTGCATTTACCGTTTCTACTTCTCCTTTTTTAAATGAACAGAGCAGATAATATTCTCCATATTGTTAAATCAAGAATGCAAGGATAATATAGTCCGAATACAAATAACTATTAAAATGGGAACGCAAGATATTATTGGATCCAGATGCCTTTTAGTTGTTTGGATTAAGTAATTCCCACAAATCACCAGGTGTGAGAAGATAGGGACAGGGTGGAATGGGAAGTGTGTCTACATCAGCTGTCCTGTGGGTCTGTAAGCTGGCGGATGTGGAGAGAAAGCCCTAGAGAATAAGGTGTGGGTTTCCTTCTCATGTGGAAATCTCTTGATGTCAAAGAGCATCCTGACCTCTGGCACAGCTCTCGTATTTCTACAGTATGATGTACTGTTGTCCTTCTGTGGTGCCGAGGGGTAGAAATAGCCTCTTTCTGGGGCGCCTGGGTGGCACAGCGGTTAAGCGTCTGCCTTCGGCTCAGGGAGTGATCCCGGCGTTACGGGATCGCCCCACGTCAGGCTCCTCTGCTGGGAGCCTGCTTCTTCCTCTCCCACTCCCCCTGCTTGTGTTCCCTCTCTCACTGGCTGTCTCTATCTCCTGTCAAATAAATAAATAAAATCTTAAAAAAAAAAAAAAAGAAATAGCCTCTTTCTGTACGAACGAATGTGAGCTGGCAGAAGCCATTGTGGAGTCAGTATTCCAGTTCTCCACATCTAACCCACAGCCAGACCCCATAACTGCAGAAGCCTATGACTGGCAGAAATGCACACCAGAGTTTTTCTGGGTTCACCTTCCCCAGAGCCAGCTCCACTTAAGAAAGTAACTGACTATATTTAAAAATAAGCACATACCATCTGAAGAAGTGTGATAATTCATTTCCAGTAATTCCTAACACTTGCGGCCGGAAGATTCTGTCAGACAAAAATCCTAAGGTATTTTACTCTTTACTTTCCTGCCACAGTTAGATGTTACTGTCCGACATCCAGTGAGGAGTAACGCCGCTGTCTCAGTCTCCACCTCACGGTTCGCACTGGGAATCGTAAGATACATATTATACGTATCTAAACACATATATTGTATAAACACATGTTATATAAATATGAACATATCTGCAAAAGCAGCTCTACCCAGTGTGGTTCTGGGACCAGGAAGAAATCCCAAAAAGTCCCCTTGCCCTCCAGGGATTTGCAGTCTGTTCGGAGAGGCAAGACGTTGAGGCTCTCACTGATACTTGGAAATCCCGACTGTTCATCTTTCAGGCCAGAAAAAGAGCCTTAAGCCACGTGGTCCCCATAAGATGAATGGCAGGCTGGAACGGTGGAGGAAGGCTTCGTGGAAGTGCCTTCAAGTGTAAAGAGTAGACTCCGAATAGGCCAAGAAGAGCAAAGAAAGGGATCAAGGCGAGTGGCAGGGGATGGCAATGGAGTGACTGCTGATGGATAAAGTCCTGAAATCAAGATCCCCTATCACAGCATTTTCATCCACCTCCAAGCGGATCTCCTCTCCCCGCCGCTTTGCTAAAGCTAGCCAGACTGCCTGCTTATAAAATCTTGCCAGTTACGGCAGGTTTCCCGGCGGATGAAAATGAGAATGCCCGAGCCTCGCCTGGAGTGAGACCAGAGAGCCAAGTGAGAATAGTGGAAGTGGAGGTTTTCACCTTGACTCTCCTTGAGGTGCCTCCATGCGCTCACCATAAGCCTGTACCCCTCCGGGCAACACCAGGGAGCCCTCAGGGTTTCTGGACCTCACAGTCTTTCCAGCTTCTCCTCGTGTTTGATCTCTAACCTTATGCGACCCTATCAACTTGAAAAAAGAAAAACCAGAAATGAAAACAGCAAAATTTTCTTTTACAATCCTGTTGTTCAGCCTGATAAGTTACTGTTTTTCTCCTGCTGTGCCACTGCTTTCCATGCTTTTCCTCTCTTCTGCAATAAGTGCCCATTGTCAACTAGAAAGCACATGCGAGCGCATGCGCATGCCCGCGCAGAAACAAGAGCCTGCGGATGCGCGCGCGTGCGCGCGCACACACACACACACACACACACACACACACACACCAAAATTTGGATTCTGCCCTTTCTAATTACAAATCACCACCTGTGGTAACATTATTGAAAAACAGATGAGCTTTTCATTCCAGCAATAGCCTTAAAACAAGCAGCAGTTCCAACTGCCAGTGTGATGTATAGACACCACGGAGGGCAGATGAGGGATTAATTAGGTCTGTCCTTGCACATTGCCAGGGGAGCACTTCTGTAGAGGTGATTGAGAACTACGAAGAGTGGCATTAGTCTTCATTGTTGGTTAAAGGCAACAAAAATAAAGATGCAATTGAGTTGACAAAGCTTCAAGGTATGTGGCTGAGTCATTTGGAGGTGTCAAAATGATCAAACTATAATTAATTAGCTAAATTGCTATATTTAATCCCTCAACTTTAATGAACAATTCTGAATCCAGGAACTATTTGCAAAGGAGGGACCATTGGTTTCTGATATTTGTTAGGTTGGGGGAGGGTAGTTGGGGGAGAATTAAAATTTTTCTTGGGCTGTAATGATCAACAACCCCTGCTTTTAATCTTATTGTCATTTCCCTTTCTCTTATAGAACAGTGGTGGTGTTCTCTGCATTTCTATGAGGGGGGACAATTACAGGCATACAACACTCCCTGCAGTCTGTCAAGTCTTTTTAAGGAGGCCTAGAACACGAACTGGGGTGGAGGGCGTCTTGGCTTTTGACCACTTGCAGATCGCTTGTACAATTTCGTACCAAATAGTGGGTCTATTTTAGAGCTTTAGGAATGTAGCTCTGGCCCACAAAATCATTAATAACTATTAATTATAATCAGGAAACGTTAATTGAATGTCTACTATGTGTAGAGTAGTGCTTCCTTATCTCTCAAAATATTTACATATGGGATCCAGGACATGATGCAAAATAGTGCCTATAAAGATGATGATTTCATTTTCTTTCCCGTTGTCTGTAAATTTTTTGCCCACATTATTATTTTATAAATTGGTTTCTGAGCCCCAAGGGAGCAGGAAACAGGTCTGTGTTGTTCTCTTTGTGTGGGACCTAACTTGAGCCCGTAATGGTTCCTTGATGAGGCTCATGATTCAACAAGCTGTAAGTGAAGGCAGAACAGAAATGTATTAATATTTAGCATTATAATGAATTGGCTATAAATTAGCAGACTTCCTCCCTACTATTATGTAGATTTCGTGTTTATCCGCTATAATTTAGTACTGATTACCGTTTTTTGATATAAAGTGTTTTCTCTTCTTTATTATAAATTACTACTCAAAAAACTTAGGAAAAAACACAAGCCTTTATAAAAGAAAAGAAACACAATTGAGGACAAGATAATCAGTATTTGAAAAAGCCATTCTTTTTAGCCTTTCAGCCTTCCAAATTATTAAAATATGCAGAAACCCCTTAGAATGAGGGTGGTCTCAAGTGTCATCTAATACAGATTTCATGCAAAAATAGTGTCCCCACTCTTTTTAAAGATCTATATTAAAAATCATTGTTTTAGTAACTTTAAATAAGTCACTATTAAAAAGGAAGGAATTGTACCATGTTAATAATTATGCCTGGGACAAGTATTAACTCAAATATATTAATTAGTTAATTAAGTACTTTAGATATTTATTCTCTATAAATATCTTCTTGCCTAGAGTAATAACATAAAATAGTATAATCAGAAAGGAGTCCCTTCTTTTCTTCCTCTCTCAACAAGTAAAATGTAGAAATTATGCATTTAGTATCTGAAACGTGGAAATTTTCTCTTGGAGAAGAGATATTTATTGCCAGAGAAATGCAGAGATTCTGTCCTTACTGTCAAAGAAATAAATGTTTCTAATTAAGAGTGTTCCCAAAGAGAAATCACTGGAACGTTAAATAAAGAGCAGTCTTCCCATTTCTATACTCTTCTTCCTGATCCTACACATTACCCTTGCTCCAGTCCCCAATATTTGAGTTATCTATTCACTTGTTCCTTTAATATTTGTACTTGAATGGCTCATGTCCATGTAATAATTATCTATCTTCAATATTAAGTCCCTTAAGGGGTGGGATGGGGCTCCTAAAAATTATCAACTTCGAAAATGTCACTAAAGTAAGCAAAAGTTTTAACTAAGATGTGAATGCAGGGTAGTGTTCTGTGATCCTTCCACATACCTTGCACCCTCTTCAGTGGGTTCCTTTGCTCACATGACAAAAACAAGCCCAGGGCTACAAATAGCACTTGATAGTGATCAAGGTGGTGAAGGCTCCTTAAGAGCAGAATGCAATTAACAGATCACCACGTCCTTGAACAACGTTGACAGGTAACAGCAGAGAGAATGCGTACTTCAGAACGTCACCCAACTCACTTTCATTCCACATCTCCGATCTGCTGAAATAATGCACTAGACACTGAGCTGCTATTTAAACCAATAACCATTGTCGTTAATAACATGTTACACTTAAATGTCATTTTTATATTTTCGGAATGCTTTCATAGACCATCACATTTGATCCTCAAAGCAATTCTGTAAGATAATTGATACTACTCTGTTTTACAGATCACTCAGAAATAACCCACACGATTTCTTTAGCTGTTGTATTAACTAAGGTCAGTCGCTCATCTTCTATCCATCTCTATTGAAAGCCAGTTTGGGGGTAAACATCTTGCCTTGTTTGAATCCCAAGCGCAACTTCTTTTTATAGTTGTTGTCAAAACTGTTGTTAGAGTGAAAAGTATTTTGTGAAATCTTGAGGTGTTTACAATGTATGTGTTGCTGCTCTTTTATTTGAAAGCAGAGGAGTTTGGCTATGACTATAACTTGTATGTGGCTGCAAGTCCCAGTAGCGTCTTCTCTTCTCTGCCGCTGGAGAGTTCCATCCACGCTTTGGGGACTCCTTCACAGGCTCAATATGGCTGTCTTTGATTCAGGAAAGGACCGTGTACTATTAATTATTTGTGAACAGCAAAATTCACTGGTGGCATTTGGAATTGGGAGGGTGGGGCTGGGAAACACGTATTTCTAGATTCCTTATGGGGAGCAAGGAAAAAACATTGGAGAGGAATGGCTGATCAGCTAATTCCAAATCCCAGGAAAGCTCCTGCAGAAGGAAAGTCTTATTGTGGAACCAGCGGGGTGCCCTTATTTGATGCCGAAGTGATAAACACACCTCATTCTCTTGCAAGGAGAAAGTGACTGGCAAATGACAGGGAGGAAGGGAATCTTTCAGGGATCTTTCAACAAATGGGTAGAAAATATTTTAATCTAGCTTGTCTTTCTTGTCTCCTTCATCCGGTCTTCCTACCATCCTATTTCTGCTTTCCTTTCCCCAGACTGTGAGCACAGCAAAGTGGAGAAGTCTAAAGTCATGAATTCCCAAGTGTATTATTCCTCAGTCTCATCTAAGTCTGGTTCTTAAGAAAAATGTGAGCTAGTAAGGACAACTGTGAGTGTGCTATTTCAGTGCATAGCACGAAAGCAGGGGGGAAAAGGGGGAATAATATATTTCTGTAGCGGACATGTAACAACAACACGCACCTGAAGAGAGTTGGGCAAGCTGCCGGAGTGTCTGACAACGTTACCCGGTAATGGAGGATATTTGCAAGACGTGGTTTACATTGACCTCAGAACAGGGCCTGCGTTTGGGAGGCGCAGAGCGCGGGCAGCCATCCAGTCCAGTTTAGCCAGTTTCGTATTCTTGCTCAGATGGTGTGGCTGGGTCATTTTTCTTTTTCTTCCCCTTGAGTTATGGAGGCTATTGTGCAATAATTTTCTTTGCATATTTGCAACACTGTTCTGTTATTATCTTGACATATTCACTCATAATAAAGTGTAAGTGCCAGTCAATCATAAAAGAACACTGACTCTATTTATTGTCCTAGAGTTCTGAAAGTACACAGCTTTGTTTGTGAGGCAGACATCCTTTATGTCTCTGATTTCCTCCTTTCCGGCTCCAGCTGGTATGCTGTAGCTCTGACTTACTACTTCCTGCTGCAGTGGTGTTCCTCTGGGGCTGGATTTCTGCTACGCCCATTTTTTTTTTCCTGGATTTTTCTTGAAAATTGCTATATATATATATATTTTTTTTAATTAACCACTGGATGCATGTTATCGTGTGTTCCGTCTGCAAGATGTCAAAGATCAATGGACTTACTTAGAACCTCAAAAACTCAAATAAAAACAAATGCTAGTACCCCAGTTTCTGTTTCTCAAACCCAACATATGGGATTAGAGACCAGAAAGACGAACCCTCATTACAGATAACTTGAAAGTTAAGTAAACACAGGGCAAAGTGCAGCTCCCTTGCTCTCCGGGAAAGGGCCAGCTACTCATCTTCCACTGGTGGTCTCTTCCCAGACGGCTTAAAGTGGGCAGTGGGGCTCTCAGTTGGACTGATGTGGCCACCCCGGGCTACATGTCACAATGTTTGGAGACATTTTCTTGTGACAAGTGAGGCTATGCTGTTTGTACCTGGTGATTGTATCTGGAGACCAAGGATTCTGTTGAACATCCTAAGAAGCACAGACCAGCCCCTAAACGAAGTATTATCCTCCCGAAAGTGTCCAAAGTGTCAAAGTTGAAAAACCTTGCTCTAGAGCTAGAGATGTGAAAATAAGAATTTAAGTGATCAAGGGAGACCTGCATTTATCTTCCAAAAGATTTTCTTTTATCCATGCACTGTTGACTGAAAAGTCATTGCAGTCACTAACGTGGGTGTATGCTTGGGAGAACTATGAGAAGATGGACTGGGGGTAGACAAACAAGCCGAGTCCAGAAAGACACTGAACGTGAGTTGTCAAGTCATCTCCAATCACCCTCTCAAAGTTGATTTTTTCCCCAGTCGTCTCTTAAAAAAAAATAAAAAGAGTCAGTCTCGGAAATACCTTCAGTTTCTTTGTTCCTCCTTACTAAAGGCTTTCTTAGGCATATTCAAAGCGCTTTGTTTTGCCCCATCGGTCTTGGAAGTCCCTCCAAGTAAGTAGAGTAGGCATCTTCGCTTTAATCAGAAGTGAGGTTGTGATGATGGAGGGCCGGCACCACGTAGTTCACTTGTACTAATTATATAGATCCGATCAATAAAAAATAAGTTCAAATTTCAGGACCCCTGGAGGGAGTGAATAAGCAATACCGACCTTACAATGCTTCTGGGGAAGGTGAAAGGTAATTACTAGTAAAGTGTCTACCATTTATTGCATATGTGCAATGTACCAGGCACTGTGTCAGGTTCTTTTACTTATTTTCTTCAATCCCCACTACGCTTTGAGGCAGTCTCTCCTCCTATTGTGGGTGAGGAGGCTGGGGCTCCGGAAGGGGAAGTCCCCTGCAGAAGGTCATGCTGCAGGGAGGAGCAGAGATGCAGAGATGCATTTCAGATCTCGACCTGGTGACTCCCAAGCCTGTGCGGGTCTCCTGTCAGAGATCTCGGATGTGCCTTTGCTGGAGCACGGAGAGGTGGGGTGATACTAGCCTACTCAGAGAATAAAAAGCTGTTTGCAGATGAGAGCTCTGAGCTCTCCAAAGAATCACAGAGCTAGTAGGTGCTTCAGAGATTTTTTTCCCTAAACCTTTTCTCTTACAGATAAGGAAATCAGGTTCAGGGAAGAAACCGTGGTGAGTATTTGGCCCTGCCCCCAGATCCTTTGTCTTCTTATTTGTGCCACCAAATTAGCGCCTGGGAGTGTACCCCAAGTCAGTGGGGAGACAGTCACTCTCCCTGTCCAAGTAGAAGCAGGAAAACTCAGCCCGCTCTTTTTGCTGATGTCCCTGCTTTGCATTTCAGGAAAGTGGAGCCCTTTCTCTGGAATTCCCTTGCTCTCCACTTAGACAAAGCCCCAGTTTATTTACCTTTAGGACACAATACAAAGCAGTCAGTTTTGTGGGAGAAACACATACTTTGCAGACTTGTTTTTCCTCCCTTCTCAACTTCGCAGGTTAAAACTCGGTGCTAAATCATAATACCGACGGGTTAGGATTAATTGTGGTGTTTATTTTGGTACATTTGCCTGAGGATCTGATGTGTGTTTTCACAAGCCTAACAAATAATTTTACCTAGAATACCAGACACTGTTCAGCCCTCCCCTCCCCATCCCCCCGGTTAGCCACGGTTGGATTTGAACCAGTGACCTAGAGGTGAGAGGCCGCTCATCACATTACCACTGCCCCAGGCCATGGAGTTCACTTGCTGGCTGTTTCTTTAATGTAATTGCCAACAGCAAGATCAGCAGTGGGAATTCTCCCCAGTCCGCGGATCCTAAGGTCTCAGAAATTCAGCATTTGCGAGCTCTTCTTTCTGCTTTGGAGTTTGGACCTATTAACTAGCAACATTGCTGGAGAAACTGCAGAGGGATAAAGGATGGTGTACGTTCGGCACTGTTCTCCTAGAGAAGGAGTAGGCTATCGGGTTATAACCATCTGATTTCCTGTCAGGCTGGTTGATGGCTCAAGTCACCAATGCCCATGTTAAAGGAAATATTTGAGAGCATTAATGATTTGCCGGTACCAAGAGATGTGATGAACAGTTTAAAAATACTGCCCCTCGATGGGAGAAAATGTATTTCTATTAAGGGACCAGAATTGTGCTACGCTTGTTGGAATTTTTGCTTGTGCACAGGAATTTAGCTTGAGGTCTATGTCTGTCACTAAAATTGACAACTGCCTGTGGCTCTGCACAATTGAAACGTAGATCTTAAATTTCACATCATTATCCAAATAAAATATATCTGCCAAGGGGGACTGGTATTACACAGTTAGAGAACTGTGATACCAGTTGTCTGATTAACATATTGAGAGGAATATAAGAATTTCTCACCTATTTTCCAGAGGGAGGCTGGCTGGGGAGCTCCTGTTAAATGGACTAATTGATCCAGCTCCCCGTGCTAAGTACAGAGATGCCCAGCAATGTGTCTGGCTGGTCTAGGCAGGGTTTTCCTGTGATGTGTGTTGGATGTGTAACGTAAGAAAGAGGGACAGAGCTCAAACCAGACGATCCTGAATCCTAGCTCCTAAAAGGGAAAGATGGGAAACCATTAGCGGCTGATGACCTGGTTCCTTGCTCTGCGGCCTCGGATTCACTCAGCATTGCTCAGAAGGAAGACACTGGCCCGAACTTTCTCTTCTCAAAGCCTTTTCATTAGCTCCAGCATCCTCCTAACTCTGACTTCGGAGTATTCATGAAAAATGCCAAAGTCATGGAACACATTTAAAAAAAAAAAAATGCATCTCTAACTTAAAAAAAAAGAAAGAAAGAAACGGAGGAGGGGAGTTTTTACTCTAAAAGATAGGTGGTACCAGTCCTTAGCATGGGTGTTGTTTATACTTGCTCTGTGTTTTTTTGCTTAGCGCTCAAACGAGGCTCTGATGGGCGGGTTAATCCCAAATGTACGTAACTCCTCGGTTTAGATCAAAGCAAGTAAGAGAATCTCAGTTGAATTTGGCTTTTCCAACTGGAAGTAACCTTAGCGATCAGTATTGGTGCAGTTTTTCATTGTTCCAGAGGAGAAATCTGGGATCCAGAGTTGAAATGACTTATCTCCTAATGAACCAATGACATTTATAATGAGCTTGAAAATCTAAAGACTGGCAGATAACTACTGTAATTATCCCCACGGCTTCTGAGATCCATTCTGCAGTGGTATAGACTTGCAGAGGGTTTGCAGAAGTACCATCCCAGGATAATTTAGTGGCTCACAGTCCCTTCCTATACTTACTGGTCTATTTATGGCATTTCATTCAAAATAGTCCAAATGCCAATCTTACAACAGTGGTTAAACTCATGTCCCACTCACTATTTTATTGTAAACAGGTTACTACGGTTTAGATCTTGGTCTTTTACATGGTGGTGAGTGCAGCTGGGGTTTCAAAATGTAAGGATACAAATTCTAATTCAGCTCTTTCGTAAAGTTACTGTGAGACTAGAGACAAGTCATGTCGTCTCTCTCTGCTTTGGCTTCTTGACAGGAAGTACAGTTTCTCATGTGCTTCTCTGAATTGTACTGAGCACGGGTGAGCAAACACTCCCATGTGAGCTACCATGACTTCAAGGAAGAAGAATACTTTGGATTGGGTCATTCTATCCCTCTCGAGTCTCAGTTTCCTATCTGAATAAGTGAAAAGAACAATATCATTGCCTCAGGTTAATGTCCGGGATTAGATGAGAAAAATATAAGGGGATACTCTAGTGTCCATTCTACCTTACCAATTACTCCTACTTTTTCTGGATTTCAGTACAGTGCATTATCAGTACCTTTACATGTGACGTGGGTTTTTGGTTTTGTTTTTGTTTTTTTTAGTATATCTTGTATTGCAGTTAGGGGTTAATCCTTTAAAATCCTAACCAGATTGTAGAGCCTTGGCGAATCTAGAATTTGATCTCATATATGTTTGTTTCTTTACAGAATTGAGCATGATGCCTTACTCATGTATATATTCGATACGGTCTGTCTTGATTTGCCAGTGAATAGAAGGATAGATTCAGGCTTATTGAACTTATTGAACTGCCTTCTAGGTAGTAATATTACAGATGGAGTATTAACTGAAGAGTTCCACTCTGGGTTATATTAAGTACAACATTCTGTGGATTTTATGATAGTATCAAAAACCAAGGAGGCAGTTTTCTCCACACCATACCTAATAGGCCATGAGGTAGAAAGGGGTTGGCAAATTATGGCCCTTGGGCAGGCTACTATCTGTTTTTATAAATAAAGTTTTATTAGAAATGTAACAACATCCGTTTGTTTACATATTGTCTCTGGCTTCTTTTGTACTACAACAGCAGGGTTGAGTAGTTCAGACAGATATCACATGGCTCATAAAGGCTGAAATACTTACTCTCTGGACTTTTTCTGAAGCTTTGCTGACCCCTGATAGGCTTGACTAGACTAGATAAACTATACTGTGCTATACTAGAATTTCTTGCTGCCAATGAGAAAAAGAATGTAATGAAACAAGTGAAGAAGTCATATTTCTAGATTTTATTTTCTTGTGGTTGATTCAAATGACTTAAGATTAATGTTTATCAAAGAGTGCGTGGCTGGCTAAGTTAGAAGAGCATGTGACTCTTGATCTCGGTTGTGAGTTCAAGCCCCATGTTGGTAGAGATTACTTAAAAATAAAATTAAAGAAAGATTAATGTTTATAAGTTTGTCCTTTAAAGGTGACTATAAAATAAAATCTATATATTCAAACACATATTGAACTTTATTGTTAGATATTCCAGTTTTCATTATAGCCAGACAAGCCATAAGGTAAAAGGGACAAGCATATCATGATTTCTCGGGATTCACAAATCACCTTAGGTGTGAGTTTATACCCATGTCTCTTTCTGCTACCAATTCCACAATTACATTACACCACCACATCTATCTGCATGCGATGAGATCAGATAGAACTGAACGTTTGACTTGCTTTCTCTTGCCAGGAATCGGTAAGACAGTCTTGGATTCCAGGAGCCATGTCCCAATTCCCACTATTCGCAGGACTAGATGGAAGGAGTTTGTTAAATTGGGCCAATAAAACAGATTCTGTACACAAGCAGAGCCTTTGTTTACTCTGCAGGCTCACTGATTGTCATTTTTGTTGTTGCTACAACCTTGGGGATTGTATTTCTCCCTGGAGAAATGTTGGAAGGGTGGGGGCTTCCCGAGTTAAGAAAAAAAACAGAGAAAGTGAGAAATAAGAGAGAACTCCAATCCCCTGGGCATTCTATTTACTTTGCCTTAAAAAAAAATTTACACTGGTCTTTACTGAAATTCATCAGCACTTTTTGAAATCATAAAGTGTGTTACCCTGTTAGGGACCCAAAGAATTTTATAGTACATACAACTTCCCTGTGGGTCTTAAATTTAGTCTCATCAGTATTCATCATTCCTCTGAAGAACAAACAAAAACACAGTCCCACTGGGAAGATAGAAAATCTCAAGCATTGAATTGGACTCCTTTTGTTCTTTTACTCTTTCCTTCCCTTGAATCCATAACCCAGCTCTGTCAAAGTAAAACAACTAGCAGGTGACATGAAACAAAGCATCAGCCATTCAAAACTTCCCTAGGAAAAGGAAAGTAGTGGGATTGGGAGCAATACTGAAGTCTTTTCCAGAAAGCCTTAAAAATATTCTTTAAAGACACACCATCAAGGTGGATGAGAAAGAAAGGGCAAAAACGAACAAGAGAAACAAGCAACAGATCACGGATTTGAAATAGTGATAGATTTACCTATTGGAAATTAATTTTGGCAACACTGCCTGACAATCAGGTACATTTCCTCTGAGGGTTATGAAAAGACCGAGAGAGGAAGAGAGGAAGACACCTCACTGACCATGTACAAAGGGTAAAGAGTTTGGCAACACACTAGTTTTCCTTGCCAGTGCATTGACTGAAAGATGGAAGAGGAGTCCAGAAGAACTAATTCCCTTTCCCTTGTGTCTGAACAGGAGTCATTTCCCCAGATCATTCACCTGTAATTAGAAACCCTAAGAGAACTTGCATCATCCTCTGGGCTCCCCCATCCCTCACACCCACCACCAGTTGGGTGAAGGACTGAGTTGGATAGACCTGGAATTATTCAATAACTCATTTTAGCTCATCTTTCCTTCAGAATTCTTCAGTTACTATTTGATTTTCTAAGACATCTTGGGGAAATTACCTTCCTTGATTGACTACTTTATAATTTTAATGAACTAGATTTGTTCAAAGATTTATTTTTAATTTTTATAGTCTTTCACTGCAGGTGCTATGTCTCCTTCTCTTATCTGATGTGGAACCAGAAGCCTTGTGTGGAATGTCTGTAGCACTTGTAAGGGGAGAGAAAGATGATTCTAGTTGGGGTCCTCATGTTCCTCACCACATAAACTAAATATTCCAGCATGGTCCAGAAACACCATTAGAATGGTGTTGCAGGGAAACTTTGACCAACCCAGTTTCCATCATAGCTTTTTGTTCACACGTTAGAGGAAGTCACGTTAACTTCTGTCAACTATAAGTACTATGAGTATTGCTTGGTGTGATGGAAAGCACAGTGGATGGGGACTCAGATGATCTGAGATCAAATCCTAACTCTGACATTTCAAGTTATAGGATGGTAAACTTATCTTGAATTTTCTGAGCCTGAACTTCCTAATCTATAACGATAACAATCTCTTTTCTATCTCCTGCTTACAGTTACCACATGGGTAGTATGAAGAAATGAATGATGTAAAGGCAGTTTGTAGACTCTAGGTGGGCTGCCATATACAAGCAAGGGCTTATACCATTCCATTTTATAGAGTGGCATGCCAGAGTGAACAAGGAATTGGGGAAAGTGAGTCATTACTTTTATATAGGATACCATCCATGAGCACAGATTGCTTTCTTTTCAGACAGAAACTGAGTATTTTGTGCTCTTTATTTGGGAATGGGTGTGGGAGGTAAAGAGGGTCAGAAGCATTATAAAATTAAGTTCCTTAAGGCTTTGTCTGATAATTCCAACCTTGATGTACCAAAAAATTCTATGTTTTATTTTGTACCCCTCGGGAAAACAATTAGATCCTTCTCAATCTTATCTCACAAATATTTATCTTATCTTGTACCTGACTTATTTTAAATCTGTTTAAGTGTAAGATTTATATTCTGCCGCAGCTTCCACGGTGTATAAAACTGCAGTATCTCATGCTGGAGAAAGACTATGAATATAGTCAGTGACACAGTCATATAAAACTAAGCCGAATTCAGAGATGATGTTACTCTTTTCACAAAACTTTTCTTTAGAAAAATGTCCTAGAAATTATACTTTAATGTCCACATAATCAATAAAAATATAAAAATTGTGAAAACTGTAGATAAAATTGGATTAAGACATTGAAGAGCTGGCATGAGCAGAGACATAAAATATATATTCACTGTGTTATATATATAACACATTCCCCAATGTGTTAACTAAATGTTGCTTTTTTTGTTATCAGAAGAATTAAGCCTCTGAGTCCTGTATTTATTCCAAAATGAATGTTGCATAAGAGAACAACATTTTGTCTTGTTCACAGCTCTGATCTGTGCTACAAATATCTAAAGGAACTAGGAACCTTCTAGAACTCTGGTCTGGCTTGATAATGAAGCTAACATCAAATGTTGGGCTTTGAGTCAACTCTCTAGTTGTCCCCATCGTAACAACAGGAAGTCTGAGGGAAAAACAGGAAGAATTTTGGATATGTGATAAAAGCCATCAACAGACTTGAAATCAGAGAAGTAAATTTATGGTTTTATTTGTCCTGAAAATTTTTAAAGTTTTGAGTTAACACAGAAGACCAAACCTAGAAAACCACCAACACTTTGGGACAACTAAACCATGAGGCTTCCCCTGCAGTATCTTCTGAGAGAGGCTCCATGGCCACACCCATGTGACCTGGACCACCAGAACTTCTTGAGTCTGTCACCAGTAGTCTGTCTTCACTCTACTGCTTGTTTTAAGACACAATTTACAAACCCATCAATCTGGTGGAAAGAATGCCTAGCTCAGAAGTGTGATTTCAGAGTATTCCTTCAGTGAGTTTCAGGTCGAATGCTCATAAAATTAAAGCTACATAGTCTTTTCCTCATCTCCAGTCAGGAAGCAGAGCAACAGTAAACTGATTGAAATGGTTTGTCTCAACTGAGTTGGATTTTGAGTTTCAACCCTGATAAGCCATCCAGAACATGAAACCTTTGTATTCAAAAATGATTCCATGTACTTTTAAGCATATAGAAATTCACAGAGGAACTAGGAAGGCTCTAAGTAACATTTAGCTGGGAATTTTGTTTGCCTTCGCATCTGTTAGTTGTGTGAAGCTGGCTTCAAGATCTATAAGCTGTTACAGTCAAACAACAGACTATGAGGACTCATCTCCAGCTAAATCAAGTGCATGCAGTAAAGCATAGGGGTTACATCAAGGAATGGGCATAGTTATTTTCCCGGGAAGGGCATGCTAAAAAAAAAAAAAAAAAAGAATGCCATGTTGATATGGTTTTAATTTATGCAGTGTCAGGAGGCAACTAGTGTAATAATAAGCTTACTACCATATATTGAGCTCCCACTCATTGTCTTTCATGGGGACTTTGCATTCATTACTCTGAGAAGTAGAGACTTTTACTCCCATTTTAAAGATGAGTAAACAGTAGGTTAGAGAGGTTAAATAATAACATCTTCAAGTTTATCCAGCTTGTAGATGGTTAAGTTAGGGGTCAAAGAAAGAATAAGAGGATTAAGTGTTCAATGACAATTTACCAGGAACCAACTTCCCAGAACACAAAATTTCAATTCCCTCGTGTCTTTATATTAATTTCATTTTAGCTTTTCCACTTTACTCTCTTATTCACTCAGGGGTTCTCAGCATCAGTTCTGTCTTTCAGTGAGCTAGTCTGAACCGATTGAGAAAAGAAAAAAAAAATTTTGCTCCCCTAAAATTGAGTTTGGTCGGAAGTCAAACATACGAACTATTGGAGATATATAGGAGAACTCTACTTAGCTTTTGAGATCATAATCCAAATTCTCCCATATACCAAGAAAATAAGATACATTGAATAACTGTTTGGGGCATATGAAGAACATTTCTGCTTACTCTGTCTAGAGTTCGGGGTCTGGCTTGACCATCAAGTGCCTAGAGCTTAAAAGAGCATGGACTTAGGCCAGAAAGTGATGAACTGAAGAGGGAATTTCTTCATATTTCCTGACGGGTGGTGTAACACACAGATCCTTGAGCCCAGCAGCTCCCTGTGGCAGTGAGCTAATGCCCCTTAAAACTCTTCCGTGTGGTAACTTCATCAGATATCATCCGAGAGGATTGTCTTAGGTGAATCAAGACTCATGCTCTTAGCTTCATCAAAAAACGTTCTGCTCATCAAAGGTAGAAATAATGAAGGAAACAAGTTATTTTCTATGTCCTTGATATTAGAAATCTCCAGTATTCTTTAGGAACATTTTGGTGGTGGCATGCATACTATCAAACCCTAAATTAATTTTTTGTTTCCTATATGGCTCTGGCAGAAGTAGGGGAGAAAAACTTTTGGGGAGGAGGGTAGGTGTGGGCATTGCCAAGGGACCTGGGTTAACTTGAAGCACTGTGAGGGTAGAACTATGCTGTTTTTGTTCATCATTCCATCCACAAAACGTGGCACAATACCAGACCCGTGCAAACCATATAATATACACTGGTTACATGAAGAAGCCATTTAATCTAACGTGACGATACTTTGCTAATTTGTCCTAGTCAAAACAACACGTTAATATACTGTTTTATTTTTAATGTCAGGAATCCTCTTAGGCAGATGAGAAACCGATAATGTTGACAGTTGAAAAAATAAAAGTCAAGTGTCAATAATAAACCAATTGGTTCTGAAATCAACTCTTCATGAAACTCTTCCATTTCTACACATGATGTAAATATTTATTTCACAACCCAATGTGAAAATAAGCCCCTTAAAATTTTCTCATTTCTTCCGAGAATTGAACCCAGACTTATTTGGGGTATTTATTAGAAGCAAGGTTTCCCCTTGCTTCACGTCAGAATCATAGCACCAGCAGAGAGCTGTTACTTGTCTTTCATATTCTAATGCCACTAGGCTTATTGTTTATTTTTATTGGAACGGATTTGTTATGGGAAACAATATTTTCTCTCATACCAATTACATGCAACCACTTCCTTTTAAGAGACAAAATAAGTTGCTGTCAGGAAGACCCATGAGTTCCTATTTTCCTGCCTTTTTGTCTCACAGTTGTGATCAAAATCTCATTCAGCTGCAGTGCTTTCACGATTGTATGTCTACTTTCCCTGTTTTCTAGTGTTAGTGTTGATGTTTCCTTTCTCCCGTTTGGGTTGTTCTAGTCCCTGAAACCTTTTCCCCGCCACTTCAGATTAGACCGGCTTCCGTCTTTCAAAGGGAACTCCCACATCCACCGTAACGATCAGCAGAAGACGCCCCAAAGCTTGCTGTTCCTCACCGAAACCTGATAGTTGGCTTGTGCTACCTGCCAACATTCCTAAAAATACACAACACGCCCCGCGCCAGAAACCCACAGCAGCCTTCTCACTAATGGATGAAATCCTGGAACATTGAATTCTCTTGAAAGCGAATGGTAATTAAACACTCTTCCTAACCCTGGGAAGCTGGGGCCGGGAAGGAAAGAAAGCTAGGGATTGGAATCCATTATGTGGCCGAGGCTTCTGTCTGGTCGATTTAAGCAGATTGAAGCCCAGGCAGTGGCACATGACTGCCTCAGGTGAGGGAGCGCAGTGTTCCTGTGGGGTTATCAACCCGGCCAGGCCTTGAAGGCAGAGCAAAGCCCTTCCACTGGGAAGTTCTTCCTAAGTGCTTGCATGGCATCCACAGGATTATCCCACCCCACTCACACATCATCTGGCTTTAAACTTCAGGCCCTCTGGCAAAGAAGAGACGAAACGTTCTATTTGAGCCCTCCTCCCTCTTATCCCATGGTCCTGCCTTTCCCCGTCCTGTCTCCTAGCAGCCGCTGGCTGAGTCCTGCCCTTCTCTGCCAAGCACCAGGCTGGATTAGCTGCAAGCCAATAGCTGGGGGTCAGGATTAAGAGGCCAGTGTGCACTTTAATACAAGCTGCCTATAATTAATGGCATTATTAATAGCTTGACTGAAAAATTCATTAAAAAATCCATTAAAAATAAATACCCTTTTACAAAAGGCATTGCCTTGGGTAAGAAAAACAGAAAAAAAGATAAAGGAAAATTGATTGGTGGCTTTCAGTTCACAGAAAGACAGACCATAGTTCAAACTGATTAAAATTGAACATTTTAGATTAAGTACCCTTGCCAAAATATTCTCTGTAGTTACCCAATATGAAAATATTACGATGGGTCACATATTTATTTATTTATTTTTTATATATCAAGAGTCGGGATGTAAGACATACAGGTAGCTGCTTGAAATAACTTTCTTCAAGTGAACATTCTTGACCTTCAAGAATAGTAGAACGTCTCCTGAAATGCTGGTTAACTGTATCTGATTAACTCAGATACAATGGATCTGTTGAGAGGTGGATTATTTCCCCACAAACTCAGGACATGTTTGGCAACCCGACTATCGTCTGTGTGAGCACAGATCCTTTTTCTTGTCCTTTCTTCTCTCTCTCTCTCTTTTCTTTTGCATTCATACTACAGCTCTCCTCCTCCGTATATCTGGCTCTGTAACTTGGAATTGATCTTATTGAGTTTTGCCTCAGCCCAAGTAAACAGTGCTGATGGTGATTGGAATGTCTGTGGTTCGGCTGTCTGCTCAGAGAAAAGTGGAGATGCTTAGAAGGCCAAGTGCTGGTAGGTGTGCCGCCTCCCCCTGCCTTCTCCTCTGTAAAGATTTGTCTGTGTTGATACAAAATCTGATCTTTTGGGTCAACTTTGCTCTGGGTCTAATCTGCTCATTGGTGTGAGATGATCATTGTCTTCCAGAGGGACAGGCGACCATGCCCTCTCTGAAAAAGACCCCATTCATGAGCGTATTTGCTCGAAGAGAGCTTTTATTCACTTCACCTGTTATGTTGTGTCTATGGAGCACAAAGCCAAGTGGAGATTAGGCAATTATCTGGTTAATAGGATCAACATAGACAAGAAGTTCATTCAATAGGCATTTCTGACTGCGCACCACGCACAGCTCAGCAGCCTTCGATGCGGAAAGAGGCACAGGGTGAGGAGGAAACACGCTGCTGTTTCGTTCGTAACATGATAAAGGAAATGAGACATAAACACAGCCAACAACTGACGCACGATTTATAAGCGGGGGCAGAATTCTGTGGGATCCTGTGCATTAAAGTTGATAGTATAACAAGTTAAAAATTATAGAAAGTGGTTAAGCCCGGGTAAATTCCTTGGAAAAGGAAAATCAAGGTCTGTGTCTTTTCAGAGATCTCCAATTCACCACTTTTAAACCCAATAATTTCAGACACTGTATGGTTTTTTTTTTTCACCTTTTAAAATGCGTTAAATCCCCTTCGTTGCTACTCCAGTAAGTTCCCACATTTTTTACTGAAGATTATATTGAATTCCTGGAAATACTGAGAAACTTGTTTTTATCTGGGATTCACGCAGTTACGCACAGATGTTATGTTAAGATTCTGGCATTGTTCAAGCTCTCACTCCTCCCTCCTCAATCGCTACATGGTACTTGCAAAAGTCTTCAAAGTTACCCGTGCAGAGTAATAGATCTTCATGGAGCAGTGGGTTCCCCAGTAGAGAGATAATGATAAGAAATGTCCTTGCTCTATTGATTATCACTTTTTTTTTTTGCTAATAAAATATGGCCCTAATTAGGAATGTGCTGAACAATTTCCCAAGTGGGAAGCGTTGGGCTACCCGACTACCCAGCATTCTCTTCACATTCTCTTCCATGTTTTTCTATAACTTTGACTCATGGTGAATTGTCCCTAACATGCACCATTTGCACTTTTGTGAGGTTCTGAAAGGTAACAATAGATTCTTTGGGCTGAGGCTCTGTTGCCTACTACTCCTGAATGTATATAGTCCCCAGCCGCTAGCTTTTCACCACTAAGTTAATATGCAAACAGGCACCACTGCTTGAAAGTTTTTTAATTATGTTGGTTGGCTCTTTTTTTCACGTATACCAAATACATTTCACTAACTATTTAACTAATTCTGATGGAATCAAGCAGTTGTGTTAACATGCACCGAAAAAAGGCTGCATCTGGGTGATCTAAACAGTGGAAGTGAGGGCCCCAGATGACAGAGGTCCTGCAGGAATGAAGCAGGATGGATGGTGAAAGGCCCTTGGGGAGATTAGATCACTGCCCTAACCCTTCCCCTAGCACCTGGCGGGTCCTTCTTCAGGTAGATTTAGAGTGATTGGTTTAAGAAAGGAAGGTCTTGGCAGTTAGGAAAACAAGGTCTAGCAAAGACTACCATGGTTATGAATTTTCATTTTTTTCCCAATACTATAACTCCGATGTCTGGATTTGCTAGGAAAGTTGCCAAATTCCAGATATTTGGTGACCAACTTCTACCAAAGAAGACTCAAATAAGTATAGAGTAGGATGGAAGGAACGTACCTGAGATACAGAGAAAACTTGGCAAGGATTAGGAAGTGAAAAGAGACATTTCAATAGCACAATCATTAAACCTTCCCATCTCCACCAAGATCAAGCGAAGTCTGGCGTGGAGGATTTAGACAGATATCATTTAGATTCTAGTTCATTCACTCATTCAGCATTCACGGCCATGTCTAGTTCTTAAGGGTGGACTGTAAAAGTGATATTGATGGTAATACTTCTCCCAAAGTTATATATGCCTCAGGTCATTGGATGGTAGCAAATACACTCAGAGCTTTAATCTGCTCCTAATAACCAAATGGAAGCCAATGATGAAGGTATGTTAGAAATCCAACCAAGTACTGAGAATCATTTGAGTCTTATGTTGGTGGGGACCACCAACATTCAAAAGACCGTTTTCTGAATTTAGTGCGATATTGAACGGGTTTGGGGGTTGTTGATTGTAAAACCTACTCAGTTTCATTAAAAAGTAACTACCAAAAATGTTGCATGCACGAAATGCTAATTTTAATATTCTCCTGTGTGACACGCTCATGGAAGAACATAGGGAAATAGCTCTCCTTGGAAAGGTGTGTTGGAATGCAAATAAGCGAGGGTGCATTCTTGTTGGGAATTTTTTTGAAAATGCCTTGCGACAAAAGTTTTTGGAAACTCTTTGTTAAAAAAATAAAGAAAACCCTGCTACATGCAAAGAAGGTTTTTGCCATGGTAACTACTGCGTTCATTGTAGTAAGAGTAAAGTCTGGCATAAAGTGCCTGCTCAAAAGGTATTTACCGAACATGTGAATCAACACTGCAGTGCGTTAGGACACCCTGGTTGATAAACATTGTTCTATGAGCTATCAGAGTTCCTAGTTAGTAAAAAGCATTCAATTTGTTGATAAGAGGGATGAATGATCACTTGTTACAGGTGAGATATATGATCTTATGTGGTGAATCACCAGATCTGAGTCGTGTATTAAAACAAGAGAATGTGGAGGCTGACACCAGCAGTCTGACATGGAATGTGGAGCTATTGGGCTAAAAGACGGCTTTTTGGATTGCACCATTCTATTAGAATGCCTCTAATTCTTAGACGACTTATTCATTTATTTTTTCATATTTGTTCTCTCCTTCAGGGTTAGAGCTGGTGTATGGCAGAGGACAGGGCATCTTCATGAGAAAAATACCATAAAGTTACCATTTCTCAAGCAGAGACTGTATAGACGGGGTAGAGTACTGCCTACCTTGCACAATGTTACAAGTCTTGATTGAGCTTCTTTCCCCCTAACCGTATTCCCCTGGGTTAATTCCCAAAATTCACAGTAAGAGTTCCAGTCTTTTTTCATATTCTTAAATATCATGTATGCAATCTGCATTCTTTACACACAAATGTTATCAGTCATTTATTCTTTAGTGTGAACTGAAATCTAATATTTATTTATTTAAGATTTTATTTATTTATTTGACAAAGAGAGAGACAGCCAGTGAGAGAAGGAACACAAGCAGGGGGAGTGGGAGAGGAAGAAGCAAGCTCCCAGTGGAGCAGGGAGCCCAATGCAGGGCTCGATCCCAGGACTCTGGGATCATGACCTGAGCCGAAGGCAGACGCTTAACGACTGAGCTACCCAGGTGCCCCTGAAATCTAATATTTAAATGGACATTTTTGGAATGAGAAGGAAAATAGAAAGATGAGGTGGGGAGAGAAAGCATATGGACACAGGGAACCTGAAAGGGGCATCATTGAAAGGAGGAAAAGTTCATGATGGAGAGGTGAAAAGACAGAATTCTGAAACCAGGCACTTTCACTCCAGTAGGGAAAGTGAAAGATACTTTGGTATACTGAAGAAACTAAATTAACTAAAGTAACTCTTCAAAATCTAGGTATCCTTCAGCCTATGACTTTGGTTTTCTTTTCTTTTCTTTTCTTTTCTTTTCTTTTCTTTTCTTTTCTTTTCTTTTCTTTTTTTTTTCTTTTTTTTTTTTTTAGGACTCCAAAGAAGTCCAAGCAAATTTCTCATCACTTCTTTGGTTCCTTATGCTGAAAATTTCAAAGCACCCTTCTGGACACAGAGTGCTGGGCTCTGTATATCTCAGCTCAAGGGGACTGGGCTAGGGAAAAGCCAGGAAAGGCTCTACCTGAGGCTAGACGTGCTTTTCCCCCTGGATAGTTCACCTCCAGCATAGAATTCCTAAGGGACTGTTTACAATACATCAGTGAGCAGTTCTTTTTCTCATTGATTTCCATCATCTTAAGCCAGAGATTCATGCCAGGCCTGTGTATCAGCAGCACAATCATATACACATAGGCTACATCTAGTGCCAAGGAGGCTTGGAATGATCAAACCAGCACCGGGAATCCAAAACCTAGTATCAAAGAGGTAACTCTTGGCATTCTCACAGGTCTTGGATTTAATAGGGACTGTCATCTGAAAGAGAAAAAACCAACAAAAACATGGTAGTATATGGTAACTGCCAGATGAGCAAAGCAAACGCTAAATAGAGTGCAATGTGGCGAAAGGGAGTGAGGCTTGGGGTTTGGGTTCCAGACCTGTTTTCCTGAGAGATGCATTTATGTGGATGCAATAAAAAATACGTTTATGAGCATTGGGAAAATAGTGCATATTACAAGGGAGAACACATTTTTCTTCCATCCAGGTCAAAGTGTATTTCAATTGACTCTCAAGAAGCTATCCATATGCCTTGATCAGTTCAGGATTTGACTGTAGAGAATTTTGCTTAAAGTGAGTGGGCAAAAACTAGGAGTAGGTTATGGGAATCTCTGTCCACAGAAGTCGGTTGCAGCAGGATGTGACAGGTGATCACACGCAGGTGGGACAACCTGACTTGTGGACTTGAGGGTTAGTCAGCCATATCTTGATGGGGAGCTGGGGGCGAAGAAGGATGGAGGACATTTTTAAGGGTTTACAAAGCCTGACTTTTCCAGGCATTGGGAAGGCACCAAATATAAGATACCTTTGTGAATGAAGAGAATTCAGTTCACATGTAAAGAAAGTGAGCTTTGAATTTTTGACTAATTGGAAAAATCATGACATATATTTATTGGGGACTCCCAGAAGATGAGCAGAAGACACATGCCTAGGGAGTTGGCAAGAGCTTTTAAGGAAACAAGAAAGAGCACCATCTCGACTTAAACATGCTGAGACAAGAGGAGGAGGCCAAGAATGTTGACTTTCAAGTGAAACCAAGCCAGAAAACTTCAGAAATATGAATTAAATAAACACCGGCTTGAAGGAGGAGAGCAAACTTTTTCTAATCATTTCAAAACTAGTTATGAAGTTGCTTTTAGAGAACATAGAAGGATGACTTTTTCTCAAAGTGTGAACTTTCCAGTGAATGGTCCTAAGGACAGGCTGTCCAGAATGGCTCACAGACTGAACTGTCGGGCAGCATGTTGCTTAGGCAGCGCGTCGTTCCACTGTCCGCCTTCCTCTCTGTAATCGACTCTGCTCCGCTCCGTGTTTGCCAGACAGACACATCAGTTCCAATGGGCATGTGCCCTGCTCTGTATGCAAAAGATATCCATGAGTATTAACTAAGTTTGCAAGAGGAATTAGGATCCGTAATAAATGCTTTAGCAAAGAGGCTTTGGGGAATAAAAATGTGTCTTCAGGCAAAATTCTCATAAACTAGACATCATCTTTGATTTACAGTTTATAGTATTTTCTTCACTGTATCCAGTATCCCCAGCTTGAGGGCTCTTGCTCCATGTGGCCTGATTGACTGCCCAAGGTGGGAGGGTAGTTCTGTGCGCTGAAGTCAAGTCAATGGAATTAGAAATGGAAGAAAACACAAAACAAGCAGAATTTTAGATTTTTGTTTATTTGGGTTTGGGGTTTTGTTTTGTTTGTATTTTTAGTAGTTAGGGGAAAAAAATTTTGTCTGCTAACCAGGAAAACATTTTAAAAGCTTGACTGCTATTTTAGAAGAGGTGAATGATTTCCTACTGTCTCTTGATATTAGACACAAGATGGAGACCGTAATTGGGAAGGTGTGCTATCGTATTTTGTACTGTGTATATTAGAGACTCATTTACCTAGACCATTCAAACACGGAAAAGAGACTCCTTGAGTACAGACAGAGGATGGATTTTTTATCTCCCTCAACCCTCCATCAGACTTTAAGAATAAATAAAAAAGGAGAGAAGATGACACATGATTAAACAAACTGAATTTACCATCAGTTCTGCATAAGTCACTGTGCTGAGTACATTGACAGGCTGTGTAAACCAAGTAATTTAAAGACGTAGGGTGGAAATCAGACCGATATCTTCTAAATATACAAAGGGAGCTAACAATCGTTAATTAATAACACACACAGATGACAAAAAAGGAATCATAAATATTTGAAAGAAAATTTTTCCTTTTTTGAGCCACACATATATTCAGCGTATAAGACCATCAGAATAATGACTTTAAAGGCACAAGAATATTCTTCTACAGAGCCAGACTCATAAAATGGATATGAAAATAGTTGGGGTACATATTTAGGGCTATCACTTTGGCAAATGAGTGCCTGGGTACGCATGATTTATGAGTTCCTTAGTGTTTGTTTATTCAAAGAGACGGTCAAAAGCATCTCTGAACATATTTCACATTAATCATTTTAATGTTATTGTTATTAAACAATGTATAAGCTAATATAGTTCAAGAGTAGGTCTGAAAATAAAGATCTTGTCCCTATTTCCACACCTCAGAAGTTATTTATAATTGGCTAAGGCTGTGGGAAGACACATGATTATTTCCAACAAGATGTTCTTGTGTCTATAGGATATAAGCAATATATGAAAGTAAAAAAAAAAAAAAAGGAAAGGAAAGATAGAGAACGTGTTGAAATAGTAGTATTCTGTGAAATCAAAGGTTGTTTCAAGAAGCCAATAAATGGTTGGTAGAGCTATCAGACAGTACTTGGGAATTTTGAGACGCATACTCCAGTAGCATGAGTTAATGCAGACGGGCAGAACAAAATAGTTCCATAAGGGAATTGCAAAAGCTCCCCACCCCGCACTCCCGCCCCCTCCCACTGAAGGCTGAAAAATTTTTATGGTAGCTTTGCACCATGTTTTGAAAGGACTTATGTGACTTTAGTATGTCTATTGGTTCCAGATTATCAGCTCCATTTCTGGACTTGAGTTTTATCATCTCTAAAAAATGTTCATGAATTCCTGGGGAAAATCCCTGCTGTCATGAAATTTGGGTTTTCCATAAAGTGGATACACCAATACCCTGACCAAAACTTCCTATCCATTTCTTCAGAGGCTACTTCCTGAGGAGATGTTATTTTTAACTTCCTTTTTCCAACTACACTTGAAAGGACCACATAGGAGACGCTGTGCATATTCACATTCAGCAGTCACTCTTTTCACCACTTCATGTGTTTTTACATTTCTCAGCTGCATTATATCTTTTGTCTCAACCTCTGGGTCACAAGTATTCTCTGTTTTCATGAAAATCTTATTGTGTGGGAAACCTGAGTGAGTTAAATGCCATTCAACAGTAAATTTAACACCATGATTTCAAAAAATGTATAGGGCTAAAAGTAAACAAAGTAAATATTAAAATCTGGTAAAATCTAGGAGGGGGAAAGAAAACAAAACCCTTACTTTTTCATTTTCCACATCCTATGGTAATGACTCAAATGGATGCTATTAAAATTTTGCCCACGGATTCAATTTGGTGTGAGGTTGGGAGTGCAAATGCAAGCAATAGGAGATGTCAGGTAAAGAAGATAAAGCCTAGTGGCATGGAAACATTTCCGAGTGGGCACGTGAGCTTTAGTGTGTGCTTGGGTTTAGGATATGAGAAACCTTTGGAAACAAATGTACATAGTCATCTGTTAGCCTAACAGAAACTGGCCTCTAAGCAACTCGTTTTCAAATCGTGGTTTTCTAACCTCGTTATTTCTGTGGGAGGTTAAAGCGAAGAACAAGAAAGCCTTATTAGATCATAGGGATGCCAAACTCGTGTGCTTGTACTCATGTGGTCTCCTTTCCAGCAGAAACTATGGGGAATCTTCCCTTCCCGCAGCATGGGGACCGGGCTACGAGACCAGCCACTGAAGCTTGTGACAGTGTGCCCCTGTGGAGATAGGTGCCCTCCTTTTCTTCCTGGAAGCGTTAGGATATAACCAGCAGAGAAAAGGCACTAGAATGATGAGGCTTCTAAATAATATTATAAGACGATATGTAGAAATTAGAAAAATGTGCAAGATTTCTTTTAGATCTGGATGTGGGTGAATCCTGGTCTCTTTGACCCCTTCAGCTCTCCCCCACCAGTGGCCTCTGAATACCACCACAACCTAGGAAAAAAAAAAAAAAAAAAGCATACCCTGAAGATTTGTTTTTCCTTCATAAAATTAGTCCACCTCAGGACTTTTCAAGAATCTACAGAACTTTCTTCTCCCTGACTCCCAGTTGAGCCCTAAAAATAAAGACAGAGTTAAGGATATGATTCCGGTCTTTCCGAGCTGGCTTTTGGCCTACGTGCAGCAGCTGATTTTGCGAAGTTGGCGTCAATACAGGCGGTGCCCTCCCTGTGTGCATTGTGTGGGCGTGCTAATCTGCCGCCCATGTCAAATTGCCTCAGCACTAAGTGTATTTGAAAGGTTCAGCTTGTGAGGTGGCTGAGGATTTGGGGGAAGGGTAGAAAAAGCTTGGCTTTTCTTATCTCATTCAAATTGGTTTGTCCATCTCTGCTACCATGTGTCTCACCAACATCAAGATGGGTGATCTCCTGGGGGACTTTTAGTACATTCCCCTCTGTCAGTTGAGGATTATATCCTACAATCTGTCCCCTAGCGCTTTATACACACCCATTTAAAATAACTCCAGTAACAGGATCTTTAATTGACTCAGGGGATGGTGGGGGGGCTTCCCAGTATGATTGTCGTTTTGGTTCAAAGGAGAAGAATGAAGTTGATTCTGTGCCTTGTGTCCGAGTAACAATATGTGAAAAGATTCATTTAGTCCTTAATCCTTACGGAGGATCTGAAAGGAGCTGATCGTATAACAGGCACACAGTGTTCTGCTTTCGAGCTGTTTCTCTTATTTATGTCTTGGTTGTTAAAGCTCTAACCATTCCCTTTATTGTTCAGTAAAGGAAAAAGAAAGAAAGAAAGACAAATTGATATTAGCAATTCATAAAGCAATGACTCCACACTTAGAAATGAAATCTACTAAAGTCTTGCAGGAAAAAAAAGTTTGGTCTGGAATATTTTGTGAGTCATTAGAGAGCAGAGCCTCCTGCATGACAACTGGTTCTTCTGGAGAAATACAGAATGACGAAACTGGGCGGAAGAAAACAACAGCTTTGAGTAAACTGATGTACAGAAAGTGAGCATTGATTTTTCCCCAACTGAGTCTGGTCCAACCATATTGCTTTACGTGGACACAAATGAGTTTTGAAACAGGCATGGGATTGCAATGGTCTAAGTATTTATAACAAAAATATTGGGCAGCCTGAAATTTCCATAATTCAGTTTTGGGGGGAGGATAGATAAAGGTTACCCTTTCAACGACCCATTTTTTCCAACCCATCCCTAGTAGTAAATCAAGCTAAGAACACTTTATTACAAACCTGGAGAAGTGGGAGTTAAAGGGATTATGCAGGCTAGCTGCTATAAGCAAAATGACTAGTGTTGCTTTTTATTCCTAACAAACAGTACTTGCATGTCCCCATCTGTTCTTGCCAGGTTGTACTGCTGTTTACGTCACCTAGTAAGCTAGCAGAGAGCCAGCTAAACAAAAGCTCCCCAAATTTCCTAGAATGGGGAACTGGGGGGGGGGAGAGCTGAAGGAAAGTAGGCTAACAGATATCATATTTTCTAATTGTTTTTCTGGAGTGGTGAGTGGTCCACCCCCTCATATCAATGTGACTCCAGAGTCGAGTATATGTGGGACACGGGTTGAGAAACCTAGTTTGCTGAGATTTAAATTTTTCTTGCTTATATTGATCATGATTCTAGGTACCTGCGTAAAGATACATCCTGATACAGAGAAGCCCAGGAAGGTAAATACATAAATCAAATCAAAACAAACAGAAGTGGTATATTTTGTTAAAGTACCACAAAGTCCACTGAGACAAGGAAGCGCCTTGGCCGAGGCACACACGAACATTTGATTTAATGAAAGGACCACAGGAGGCATCTAATACCTACTAAAATCCCAAACTGGAATTTTTCTTTTCTTTTTTCTCAACTTCCCTTTTTTTTTTTTTTTTTTTTTTTTAAGAGAGAGAGAAAGCCCTCATGGGCTGGGAGGGCAGAGGGAGAGGAGAGAGACAGAATCTTAAGCAGGCTCCATGGCCAGCATGGAGTCCAACGCAAGCCTTTGTCTCTCGGCCCTGAGATCATGACCTGAGCTAAAAGAGTGAGATATTTAACCAGCTGAGCCATCCAGGCACCCCTCACCTTTCCTTTTTAAAAAATATTTTTGAGAGAATGAAAAAATTTAGAATTCAGTGTAGTGAGTTCAAATTTCAAAGGAAATTGGACATCTAAGAAGAAAATACTTACAAATGAATGTAGCCCTAAAACCAAACGAAATGACCTAAGAATAATTCCTCAGTTGAAGAAATTTCAAGTTATTACTGAAGTAAATTCTGGAAAGGCAGTTTTGAAAGGCAGTGTCAAGCTATAACTCACCACTGAGCTGTAAAACTTGGCTGCATAACTAAACATCTAGCCAAAGACGAGAGGACCAGAGGCTCTCATGATCCTTAGTGACCAAACTAAATGGCCATTCTGGTTCTTTCCCACAGAAAGATTCTACTATTTGATTAATATTATAAGATCAACAAACCCATTTTTCACTAGTGGGAAGTGCCATTATCACAGAATATGATATGGAGACAAAATAATTCAAGTGTGGTATCTTGCCTATCTCATCTCATGAATCTCCCAAGTTGGTGTTCCAGAGTCCATAACTAGTCACAAGACTGTGTGTAGTAAGTGGATTGCCTTTCGTATGGGATGCCAAAAGGAGTCTCTTGGCACTGAAACATCTTCTTGAAGAGTGTCGGGCACCTCCATGCTCATAGCCTCTCTGTGGCACAATTCTTTAAGATAAAAATATTCCCGAAAACCATTGCTCTCCTTTTCCTAGTGCCATATGAAGGAGTTTTTCTCATGGGTTTTTTTGTTTTGTTTTGTTTTGTTTTGTTTTTTCCTTCCAAGTTAGACAATAATAGAATGAAATCTTTGTTTTTGTAGGGACTCACTCTAAAATTGGTAGGGGTCAGCAGATGAAAGAAAGGAGTGGGGATGAACATATCTCAATGTAGAGTGCAGTTGTCAACAAGGCTTTGGGCAGAATCTTCCCAAAGGACTGTTCTGATATTTGATTTACCTAAAGTATTTTCATATGTGTTGTAATCCGTTTTTTGTTGAGCAATGAATAAAAGATTTTCTTTGTGGCAACTCCCCAATCTTACAGATCACTTTGACAAACAGACCAAAGTTGCCCTTATCTTTCCTTTAAAAGATTCCATAAACAAATCCTTAAACATAAATCCAGATGAGTTCTTTAAAACAGTATCATTCTCTGTCTAGGCATGCTGAGAGAGTTCCATCTAAATGTGCTCTGGACACATTAAGTATGTGATAGTTTCTAGCAATCTGAAGCATCACAGATACTTAAAGTAAACATTTTAAAAATGAGACATTTCTTTTTCTTCAAACTGGAGTAACAGTGACTTTAGCTCAGCTTGACCTTACTCTCAAATCTGAAGTTCCTAGTCATGTATGTCTCCAAAGTCATCTATCCTCAGTTCCTACGAACTGTCTTCCGTACTGATACAATGGTACAAAAATTTGTGTAATCTCCCTAAAGGTAAAGCTCTGTCTTAGCTTTCTTTATAATCTTATGTGGTCCCTTTTACCATACTTGTATGCAGTAGGCTTGTAATATATTTACTGATTTTAGGATTTAACACCAGTAGGTAGCATCCTCATCATCCTCATCATCCAAAATTGAGGTAGAAAAGTTTATTTGTGGTTTTAAGTAAAGCCATCCCATTTCCTTTTTTTTTAATGTTTTTTTATATTATGTTAGTCACCATACAGTACATCCCTGGTTTTTGATGTAAAGTTCCATGATTCATTAGTTGCGTATAACACCCAGTGTACCATGCAATACGTGCCCTCCTTACTGCCCATCACCAGCCTATCCCATTCCCCCACCCCCTCCCCTCTGAAGCCCTCAGTTTGTTTCTCGGAGTCCATAGTCTCTCATGCTTCATCCCATTTCCTTTTGATTTATTATCATCCAGTGAAACAGATGAAGGGACCTAGGTCAAGTATTAGCAAGAAAATGAATGATTAGTGTTTACACCCTTTGAACATACAAAAAGATGTGTCTGCATAATGCTATAATTAACAGACAGCAAACTGCCTGCAAGGCAACTTCAACATAGCCAAAGGAGTGAAGCCTAAAAGATTCAACACAGGCAGCCATAGCCAAAATGTCCTCCACAGACATGCTGCTTGGCTCACATTTTCACTCACCATGCTACCTGCTCTAGACCTTGACCCAACACTGCTCCGTTTTCTTTTGATTTGGTGATAGTGAACTGGCAGTGACCACAGACATTGTACCATTGCCAACCTAAGATACTCTGTAATGGACAATGGAACAGTGACAGCGAGTGTAGTCACCGAAGTAGAAACATAAGGAAAATTGCCTGCTTTTTACATTTTTTGGATCACAAAGACAAAACGAGTGGACCAATTAACCAAAAAAGACTAGTTCATATGTCAGTAATGCCAAGAATGCTCAGAATGAGAGCTGGAAAAATTCTCGGTGTTTGATCATTGTGTTTGATTCTGTACATGATGAGTCTCTTCATCACAAGATAGGCGAACAATATCGCAGAAGGCCTTGGATCTCCTGGATAAGAATGCTGAATAGCTGAAAGCCACCTAGATGTTCTCCATTGCTGTTCCAGACTTAGTGTCAGTCACAGAAATCAGCTCTGATCTCCAGTTGAAATGTTTATTTTTAGTATCACACAATTGTCTCTTGCTAAGAGCCTGATTTATTTTAGTCTTAGTGAGGCTTCATATATAAATGTTTAGGGCTTGCTTGAACTAATAAACCTTTATATTCTTTGAAAAACTGTGATGGATTAAATGTCTGGAGAGTGTGCTCTTCCTCAGAAGGATAATTAAAAGCTTATCCTTCTCCTTTGTGCATCAAAAACCAGAACAAGGTGTGGCTTTCTAACAATCAAGAAATGAACTATCAAGATTTGTACCATACTTTACAAGTATTAGTCTTGAAGAATAAAAACAAATCAATAAAATAAAAACAAAACACAATCATTTATATATATCATAATTGTTGTAGATAGAAACATATGAGGAAACTAGATTCAGTTTATCAGATATTTTAATTCTCAAAACAACCCTGCTATATATGGACTATTATGTTCCTTTTCAGATATAAAATGTTAAATAATCTGTCCAAGGGTTCAAACTAATTCTTTTGAACTTCCAAGTCTAGTTTTTATTTTATGTTGTTTTTTTGTTTTTTGTTTTTTATAATACACACACATTTTAGTAGAGACTTGCCATAGCCCTGGAGCATACCAAGCAGGGATGTGGCAATGAGATATTCGTGTTCCCCTAGATTCATGTTGAACAGGTATGACAGGAAGGATACGGCCCCCCCAGAGATGCCCATGTCCTAACCCCCGAAACTGGGATTGTTAGATTATATAGCTATGGTGAATCAAGGTTGCAGATGGAATTAATGTTGCCAATCAGCTGACCTTAAAATAGATTTTTCTGAATTATTTGGGCTCAATGAAATCACAAAGGCTCTTAAAAGTGGGAAGGGAAGATGTGACTACAGAATAAGGGTCAGAGAGCTCAGTGTGGCTGGCTGTGAAGATAGAGCAAGGGATCAATGAGTCAAAGAATGTGGGTAGGCTTTAGAAAAAAAGGTAAGGATATGGATTCTTCCCTACAGTGTTCAGAAAACAAACACACGCTACCAACATCTTGATTTTAGCCCAATGAGACCCATTTTGGACTTTTGACCTCCAGAACTATAAGACAATAAACTTGTATTGTTGAATCCACTAAATTTGTGGTTAATTTATCTCTGTTGGCTTTGTACCCAATTCATAATTTCATCTGCCAATATGACCTCCTACTAACTTCTGCCGCCGGACCTTGATGTTGGTAGAACACTGAAGACCATCTCTCTTGAATTCCACTGATAGGCAACACCGAGAAACCCTAGCCTGGCAATCTAGGACCTACTTTTCTTTCAGATTCCAATTCCAGGGGTCTAATGTTGGATAACTGAATTCTAATGATGTAATGCTAGATTATGCCAAAGATTGTATTGTGAGTCAAGGTAGAATAAAAATTAAATTACGTGCTTTGAAAACTTCACACCTTATTTAAGGATGGAAACAGTTTCTTAGATTATCTGGTCTAATAGTCTTATTTCAAATCCTCATTTTTCAGATGAAGGAACAGACTCAGAAAGGTTAAGTGATTTGAAAAAGATCTCACACCTTATTTGTGGCAAAGCTAAATCTAGAACAAATTCTCCTGATTCTGCATACAAAGCACTTTCCTGGCCTTTACTCAACCTGAGTTTTATCGTGCAGGTCAAGTCTGAGAAGACCTGGTGGAATAAAATGTTTGTTTTCTCCAGGACTCTGAGGATGGCCTGATTTCCTTAATCCTGGAATTCCATCCCAGTACTTCTCCTAACCTACTACCATTAAAATGATTTTCCTCCTGCCTCCTTTCTCAGTCCCCATCATATGTAAATTCTGATTTACATCTGAACAGGAAGCACACTCAAAATATATACCTCAAGTGTTTACCCAACAGTGCTCCAGGCAATACCAGTAATGAACAACTAAATGATCATATATTTTTTTTTATTGGTCGTGAATATTTACTTTATGACAGAATCCTAATCCACTCTCAAAAGGTTAGTAGATTCACTGGAACTCTTTACTGGAAAGATTTTAAGTTTTCAAGTAATTCACCTTCATTTCAGTCCCACAAAATAAAGCCTCTTCTTGGCCTTTAACCGTGACCTCTCATTGAAACTGGAGTGGTCTGTAATTAAATAATGAAAGAAAAAGTTTCTGTTTTGAAGTGATCATTATCTACCAAGTTGGCACTTCAACTATTATATTCAAACAATCAAGCACACTAAAAACTCCTTCCTCCAGTGATGTATATATTTGAATTAAGCCCATAATTCTTAGCCCCAAATTGGCTCCTATCTTGTCTGATTTCATGTGCCCTGTTCCCCACATCAACCTCACTTAGGAATTTCTACTAGTTCCTTGACTTCATTAATTATGTCTTAATGTCTTTGCTTCTACTGATTATCTTCCCCAGAGCTCTACCCATCTGCCTATCCATTTACCTCAGAGTGCACTTTCTGAACACCCGTACGTGAGGAATGAGGTGAGGTGCTGGAGTGGTCATGAGCAAAGCACAAAACCCAAGAATTAATGGAATGTAGGATATAGTCAAATAAAACAGCAGTTACAAAAGCACATGACAGGGAGCCTGGGTGGTTCAGTCGATTAAACATCTGCCTTTGGCTCAGGTCATGATCCCAGGGTCCTGGGATCGAGCCCTGCATCACTGGTCTCCCTGCTTTGTGGGGAGTCTGCTTCTCCCTCTTCTACTCCCCCCTGCATGTACTCTCTCTCTCTCTCTCTCTCTGTGTCAAATAAATAAAATCTTTAGGGGAAAAAAGCACGTGACATAGGTATAAATACAGATCCGCTCTTGGGAGAAACACCTGCTCCTGCATTTGTAGTGGGGACCCATTTGAAGGAGAAACCGTGGTTTTTATCATCACTGCAAGCTTGGGAGTGAGTAGCATAGAATTCACACTCAGTATATGTTGATAGAATTAACGAGCACAATCTGCGATGAACTGCCTTCTGAGACACAGAGTTACTATGATTCCTTCGCTTGCAGATGACTTTGCACCATAAACATTTATTGTCTGTCTGGGTAGAGTTCATCAGAGAGTGGTAGACATTACTTGGGTACTTCAGGTTTGTAAATTGGAACCTTTTGACTTATTTCCCCCATTGAATTCTCTGAATTTGCCTGTTCAGACTGAGCAATTTCAGTCACTCCCAGGGTGAATGAAAATATGGAGATTAGATATAATTGGTTTTGAATCCTGGCTTTGCCATTATGTGTATGTGACACTTAGCATGGTACTTAAGCTCTAGCCTGTAATAAGCTCTATTAAATGGGTCTAATGATGATGACACCTTATAAGAATTAAAAGCAGCCACATCAAAGGACCTGGAAGAGTGACTGCTACCTGTTGAACACTCAATAATTGTTGTCAGTCTTCTTTGCATCTTCCCCCATGCCTTTGATGATACATATTTGGCATAAATTTTTAGAATAGCTGAAGTAGATTGAATTATGCACAAACAATTGAATTCAGTATTTTGCACAGTAATCCATATCTAGTTGTAGGATAAAGAATCAAGAATTGGATCTATGTTAAGTTAATGTCCTGTCCTTCCTGTCCTTTATAGACTACCAGCTCTCTACTGAACAACAGAAAAGAGATCATAGGATTAGGATTACAGAATAGAGCTTATTCTATGTCCGCAATGTCCCTGGATTTTTAAAGTTACATACAGTCTCAAACAGCACAATTGTATCATTAGGAAATTCAATTACTTGGGAAGTTGATGGTGCACGGGCATGTCGTGGAGACCACTCGGTGATCATCAAACCCATCTTCCCTTATTTCTGGGCCCCCAGTGAGCCTACATTTCCCTGTCTCCATAAGCATCAGATTTGGTGACGTGATTGAGTTCTACTCAGTGGAATATGAATGCCTGTGATGTATGCCACTTCCTGACCTGTCCCGTAGAATGCATCCATGCATAATTCTCTATTTCTTCACATCTAACTGACAGGAAAGGATGAGCCCCCGAGATGAGCTTGGAGAGATGGCAGAAACACAGGATGGAAAAAGCCCAAGTCTCTGAATCCCCTCTTGGAGAGTGGCCCAAATGGGACATCCTTTTGGATTACTGAGTGAGAAATACATTACGCTAAGTTAGTGAGATTCAGCGGTGCCTCTTTTGTGGTTTTTAGCATTATTCATTACTAACATATGATCTAAACGATAAAGCCCAAAGACTTTAGTTCCAGTCCTCTCTTTATTAGCAATCGGCTTCATTTTAAATAATGACTTCCCTTTCCAAGGTTTTAGACTGTTTAAGGTGAGAAGCACTTCTCTGCTTTCTTCTTATTCTCAGATCATAACCTAGTGCCTAGGAAATAGTAGTTGCTCGGTAAGAACTTGTTCAATAAAATAATTCAGTAAGCGATTGTTTTTATATGGAGAAGCGTCTGTCTGATACAGCGTTTACAAGCATAAACTCTCCAGTCAGACTGCCCAGGTTCAAATCTTGGCTCAAACACTTAATGACTGACTTTGGTAGAGTTTCTGTGGCTCAGTGTTCTCATTTGTAAGTGAGAATAAAAAGAGAAACCTACCTTGAAATGACCCCCCTCCATTATTATGGGAGTTAAGGAGTCAACAGATGTCAAACTTTTATTCATTTTATTTTAATTTAATTTTTTTACTATATGATGTTACCTTAGTTTTGGATGCCAGGCTTTGAAAACAGGGCCTGGCCATAGTGAGGAGCCAGGAATATCGTCCTGTATTGAGTATTTCTGTGTGCCAGACAATGTTCTAGTATCATTACTTCACTAGAGACCCGGAGCGTGTGCTTCCTAGACTCCACTCCTGTATTTTGTGGTGACGAACTAGAATCCCATCTCAGTGTATGCTTTATTCAGCACGATTCAGGCTAGGTATCGGAAACCAAGGACTCAATGCAGGAATATTTTTTGGAAGAATTAGGAAGGCAATGAATCTTCAGTCCTCTGAAAAGGAGTTTTATAACGGCAAAAGCTACCGAGAAGCTGCCATAACACCTTTGCCTGAAATGATTGCCCCGGCCTGGCCGGATGTTCATACCTTATCAGTGCTTCACAGCTCTGCTCAAATATTCCCTCTTTCCCCAAACCTTAGCTGAGGGCTCCACGAGGAAACGACGAGACCCTCCTCAGTGCCTTTCATATCGTTTATATCCTTCCACCTCGAATTGCACTTATGTTTTTGCTTTTGTTGTCTCCCATACTGAAATAGAAACTTCTTGAAGCATGAGTCCACGTCTTACTGATTTTTGCATCCCCTTTTGCAATCCCCTCCTGGCAGCAACCCTGAGTTGAAAGCATGGAGCACAAAGAGAGACGGAACAAACTGGACATTTCTCCTGCCCTCGATTTTTGAGGCTTTCCTGAAGGGACATCAGAGACTAGCACACAGTATTTGGTCCACGAGGCAACTCTGTAAGAAAACTTGCTGTTCTTTTTTTAAGACAATTACTGAGAGTGATTTTAAAGTAGAATATGGGAATATTTTTACAATAGCCTCTATGAGATTTCTTTTAAAAAGCGAGACAAGAGGAAGAGCTGAAGAACCACTCACAGCCCTGGGAAGCAGCTCAGAATCTCTGCAGCTCACCTCCTCAGCGGCTGGGGCGCCGCGGTCCCGTACACATGAGCCACCTCTCAGCTTCCAGACCACTGACAAGGATCCAAGAGGTGTATAAATGCTGCCAGCAGATACTTGGCCATTTGGGTCAGAATCACTAGCCTGGTTGCAAAAGTAGAGACACCTGCCCGTGAAGGAAGAGTCGCTTTCTCTTTGTCAGATTCTCAACTGCCTCGCTCTGACGGGTCATGTCAGCACTGACAGTGGAACAAAGTTCTAGTTTGGAGACCGGTGACTTGAGCTCTGTCCTTGACTAGCAGAGGGTTTGGCACAGATTGAAGGGACAAATGCCACTGGATGGCTCTGGATAAGCCGTTGAACTTATCTTGGCCTCGGTTCTCTCTTACGGAGAAATGAGGAGGGTGGACCACATTCCATTTCATCAGATGACTTTTCATGGTGCCCCAGTGAAAACTTATGTCCCTTCATAACATCTTTGTGAAAGACAAGAGGCAAGGTGCGAGCACCCCCTCACTCTCTACCGTCAACGACGGGTACGTGTGTGTGCAGTGCATACCGCCCTGACATCGTCTGGACCAGGAATCTAAAACACAAAACAACAAAATAAAACAGAACAACAAAAAAGTGGCAGTTAACTGAATCTTCCTGTAGGAGTCTGACGCTACTGTGTCCCTCCCCCGGGTGTCTGATGCTGCGGACAGCAACCAGCTAACTTGGAGTAAATGGCTCCGAACACTTGCTATTACTGGTCAGATTATCAGGGCTGGCTGCAGAGATCACCTCAGTAAAAATCTCCATATAGCGCAGAGATTTCTAAGCCTTACAGATGCCTACTTAACAAAGCAATATTTTTGAGGACAGATATCCAGTCCATTAGAATATTCAGCTGTG
The DNA here is from genome assembly GCF_002007445.2 of Ailuropoda melanoleuca. NCBI lineage: Eukaryota > Metazoa > Chordata > Mammalia > Carnivora > Ursidae > Ailuropoda > Ailuropoda melanoleuca. The sequence goes on from NC_048236.1 coordinate 9,414,913, forward strand.
CCTTTAACAGCATTGGCGCTCTTAACTATTTCTGATCAACCTTTCTTCCCTTGGGTTGAAAGAAATACCTGATGGGGCCCTTATCCATCTCTCGATATCAAATCCAAGGGTTTTATTTTGTTGTGTTGTGTTTTTTCCCTAGAGCACGTATGTTTTTACCAGCTAGAAAAACTGGTGAGATCATAGGCTATTCTTATTGGCCATTTATTGAGTAGAGAAAACCGATTAAAAAGCAAAGAAGGACGGCTTCCTCTCTCACACACATGCACACATAAATGCAACCGTGTCCCTGTCCCGCTTTGCAGTCCCTACCATGCAGACCCCTGTCTGCATTTGCATTGAACAGGACAAATGGCCTATTTTCAATCAGCTGGAGTCAGCTGCCTCCCACGTGCCACTGCCTCCCTGACTCTTCATTGTTCTTCAGGCCTCCAGCAGCAGGAGGGAGGGGACATGTGGAGCCACTCTCACCCTCTGGCCCCTTTCATCACACCACAGACAGACGCTTTCCAAGAACTTGAATGGGCGTCCACAACCTCCCCTCTGATTGCTCATTAATCTGCCCCTTCAGACATTCCTCTGCCTTTTGGCTGGCCTGGCCCAGCCCCAGGAGGATAATATTCAGAGTGGAACCACTTATTTTTTGAGCAGTAAGTATAATTCAGGAAGGCAGGGCCATCTCATAGTATCTGAGTGTTCGGTATATCTGAGCTCCCTGAACTTAAGCTTCTGTCTGGAGTAGGTGACATGCCATGAGCCAGGAACTATGGGAGGAGCGGACATATAGGCATTGGGAGATGGCCACGAGGAAAACTCTGCTAGGAGCCCCGTGATGATAAAGAGAAGGAGGTATTTCAAAGATCGCCCTTGCCTTTAAGAAGTTGCCCTTCTAGTTGGGAAGATGAAACACGACCACATGAAGAGGAAGGGAGTGAATTTCAACGTACTGCAACACTGTCAGAGTGGGGAAGGTGAATTTCCAAGCTGGAAGGCTCCTGAAAATCTTGAATGAGGAAGTGGGATTTGATCTGAGCCTTAAAGGATTGGCAAGCTTTATGCAAATAGAATGGAGAGAAGGCCAGTGGTTTGAGTAACAAGGCAGGGTGGGAGGAGAGCCTTGGACAGCCAGTGTGCTGGAGCGGCTGAGGCCGAGGGTTGGCCCAGAGGTGAGCTGGGGGGCCAGTCTGCGAAGCGGAGCCGGAGGTGGGTTGAAGAGACCTTTATTGTCTTCTGCGGCTGCTGTCGGATACAGAGTCATTTGCCAGCTCTCTGCGATTTCTCAGACGAGATAGGAACACTTCCCTATAGTCCCTCACAGTGATGTGCTTGCGTGGGTGACAGAGATACTGTTTGTAAAACACTTAGAAATAAGCAGCTGGTTTAAAATAAGAAAGATACTGCCTTATTATTTCAAACCGAGCTTTGTCTGTTTAGTGAAGCAACTTCTCACCTAAGCTGCTCCCTGGGTGCTCGCCAGGCAGTTTAGGAAGCAGCGTGAAATCTCTGCCAGGCCCTAGGCTACCATTTAGCACACTGAAGCAGCAACTTCTGGAATGGTCCCCCAGTGGCCTGACAGGGTCCTCTTCTCCGCGAGGTGTCTGTCCATTTGACTTCCAGGGAAAGGGCTGCATCGACAGTTATAATCAAGCACACACGGCGTGTGAGCTGCTGAGCAGAGCACAGTGCTTAATGCAGCCCTTTCACATCTCGTGGAGTAGAGGGTAAGCCTGCGGAGAGGGGTGTGTTGCTGGGGATCCAGACATCTCGGGGCTGGGGTCCCTCTGGCACAAGGAAACGTCACAATGAGGAGTCCGTGTGCCATATACTTACACCATTATGGCCATGAAATGTAGATGTCCGTTTTGACCCCTCCTTGCACCACACGGCCAGTGTGACATCTAATACTTCCAGAAAAGGAGGTTCAGGTGTTCTTTCGGAGGCAGCCGCGTATGCAGACACTGTCTGCCTTGCTCTATGCTGAGTGTGAGGCCATTGGCTCATCTGAGCACTGCAACGAAAGCAAAGCAATCATATCCATTTGCCCTTATCTTTTAAAAAGAAACACGTCTTAAAATGGGTTTTACGAGGTCATTTCCTCCACACTGCCATCCCATCTTATTCCAAGAACCATCATAATGTGGAAGGTGTTAATGAGAATAAAAGCTAGGTTTTGAGCAGACCTGTGCACCGCTTTTCACTCTTGATCCGTGGGCATGTGTGTACTGCATGCACACAAGGAACAGTATCTCCTTTTCACCTCCAGATCTGAGAACTGTGAGTTTACAGAGGGAGTTCTCCATAGAAACAACAGAAAGAATGAATGGGGGATCTGTAAAGAGCTGCCGAGAACAATTCCAATAAAGGTGTCAGACAACTGTAGGAGTTGCCCCCATTTTCTCCTACCAGTGGTCCAGGAAGGGCAGGCACTGAGCCCTCTGATGTCCCTGGTAGAAGGACCCCTCCTTCTTTCCTGACTCCTGGGTTCTGGGAGGCAGCTGGGCTCATTCCAGGGTGCCCCAGGAGAATCGGTAGGCTGACAATGAGAATCCTGCCCCCAGAAGGCATGGATCTTAGAATGTGTAAATCTTGGTTAAGTTTATTGCGAAGAAGATGAGGGGTGGAGGATGGAAAGAATTCTATATGAGCTTCAAAATGATGAGACTCCCTGAACCACCTCCCTTCTCGTGTCAGGGCTAAGAAAAAGAACTAGCTACAGAGTGCCGGAAACTCATGGATGGGACAACTACTTAGAGATTTTTTTTTTTTTAATGTAAGCTCAACACCCAGCATGGAGCCCAATATGGGGCTTGAACTCGTGACCCTGAGATTGAGACCTGAGCCGAGATCAAGAGTCACATGTTTAACCCACTGAGCCACGACGGCACCCTTAGAGATCTTCTTTATTGGCCTTCTCTCCTCTCTCAGCCCTTTTCACCACATACTCACAACACTAGAGAAATAGTCGACTAATGAGCTCTCTGTCCATTTCTCAGGCAGAAAGAAGGCTCCCTGTTGGCACCATCAGTACTTTCGAAGGTGATGACTGGCACAGATGCCAAACAAGTTGAGAGGTCGGGTTGCATTTATCCCCAGTCTCAGTTGCCACTGTCTCGTCCCTGTGCTTTCCCTGAACAATGTTTTGCCAAATGAGACTCTTTAAAAAAGTCACAGTACCACCTGGCTTGATGTTCTAGCTTATAAAATTGAGCTGGAGTCAGACTGAAGGCATCTTGTCTGTGGCTTCCTTACCTGGCTTCTTAATGGAAAACTTTTGGAGGTCACTATGCATTTCCCAGAATTCCCAAATGGCCTTAACGTGCTCTGAGGCATCATGAACTCTTCATGGGCTGTACTTTCAAAACAGGGGGTGCAACCCATCGATGGATCTGATTAGCAGCAGTGAAAAGTCACAGAGACAGAGAGGGGGAAAAACAAGAAGGAGGAGGAGAAGGAGAAGAAGGTAAAAAAAAAAAACTACACAATACAGAAAAAAATATGTTACATGTAAAGAGGGTTGATGTTGTTTAGTTGTTCAGTGAAATTTATTTGTGTTCTATAGACAAGCAAACACACACATATATGAAGATGCACGTGTACAGGGAGGGCCCTGGGTTATTCTTTAAAAATCTTTTATTACTTAAAGTCTCAAGCAAAAAAGTTTTGAAAACACAGCTCTGGGGTGAATAAAATGTTCCAAGGAATCACAGCATAAGAACAGGCCCCTAACTCAGTGACACACTCCTGTTGGGCCTCAGGGTACAATTTCGTACTCTCTTTGAGTTTCTTCTACAAATGGCACCCCAATGCCCCCTAAACTTAATGACCGAACTATTTAATCACATGTTCTGTATCCACACTGACTCATGCCAAAATCAAGTATTCCTTCTACTAGGATTCTGTAAAAGGAAACAGGACCAATCCTCATTTGATAATGTTGCTATTTGAAGAGCTTGATATTCCTTGTGATTAAAGTATTTGCACGAGGCAAGAGGACCGCCTAAGCACCCGCTCTGGGCTAAGCACTTTCCTGTGTGCCAAGTCACTTCAGTTCCTATCAGTCACTGCAGGGGCTGCAGCGTGAGCTGAGCTGGGGAGCCCCGACATGCCCGGGTAGGCTTGGGGAAATGGCAGGGCTGAACTGCCAGACATTTATGGGCATAAAGGGCTGAGAAAACATCTGGGAAAAAACACCACCCCATAAAAATGGGGTTTGTCAAGACGAACTCGACCAAGAAACAAAGCTTCAGTCATCTGAATACGACATGGTTGCCCTTCAGCCTTGCTTTTGGGCGGTAATAGCAGCTGAGTCTTGTTTGACTCCTGTGAAGCCAGAGTGGTCTGGGAGGAAGCAGGAGAAATGGCAGCAGCTGAGAAGAGTCAATTGAGCTAAAACTCTATGCCAAGCAGCAGTGTCCCAGCATGCTTTTAGCAGAGCATGCCATTGATAGGGTATGAAAGACCTTCCCCCCGTTTCCATTAGACCCCCTTAGATTTCCTGTGCTTTGGCAACAACACCCAGTAGGAATCTGTGGTGTCCAGAGGAAGACGACCACAGTGTGTCGTGGACAACAGGGTCCCTAGATGAGGTGGTGCCTAGACGAGGTGGCAGTGGGACCTGTTCAGAGCAGCGGGTGATAACTCATTCCAAGCACAGGTAAGACACCCCTGGAAAACTCCCGAGTTTCCTTGGAAACTGAGACTTTGGAATGGGCAGGTGTTCTACGTGGAACAGTGAGAGAAATAGCCAGAGAAATAGTGGTTACTCATATTTGATATGTAAGTATTAAATGGCAAAACAAAACAAAAAATACCCTGAATCACCTGTTTCCTTCAAGTATCCTTTGGAGAATACAACCTATCATATTTTAGCTACTTGTTTTTCTAAGTTACTAATAAGGCCTACACAGCGTGTGCAAGGAGATGCTCTACATAATTGGAAGCTGGATATAGACACACAGATCAGAGAATCTGGGTCACAAAGGAGAAAATGCTTCAGACTTCCTGGGCATGCACTAAGGAAGATACATTGCTTCAGGCAAGCTCTGATAAGAAGTTACTAAGGAAAGAAATATGAATTGATCATTTCTAGATTCATAAGTTTACAGCTGACTCCAAAGGTGCAGAGAGGTGTCAGAGCATTTGAAAATTAAAATGATCAAATATTAGTGTTTTAAGCTCTGGCTGGAAGGAATTTCAACAATGTAAGATATCAAAATGAGATATCTCTTTCGCTTGCTGGAGTGCTCTCCGTTTATCTACAAACAAGGTAATATCTTGATATTAGATAATGGAATATTTTTAGTCACTTTCCCTCGTTTCACTTGTGTGTCATTTCCCAATTTTACATGAGAACTACTCCAAACTCATAGTGGGGAGGGCAAAATGCCGTGATTATTTTTTTCACGACTACGTATGTTTTAGGATCATGTGATCTGAGATCATCAGTGTGGCAGTTGGGACAAATTGTACCTGGAGAGTAAGTGCATTTCCTGGTGTTTCTGTCTGGGTTTTGATACGTTCTTCACAAGTACAGCAACAGTACCAAATGGGGATGAACATCAAGATAAGCACGGTCCTCAGATTTTTCAGATTGGAGAATGGCATTCAGGAAACTGGAGAAGAGAATTCTTCTGCTTTACACACACAATGAATGCCAAAATTTAAAAAGCATGCAGGCAAGCCTCTTAAATATTAAATCCATCCCTGTTCAAAACCATTTATTAGGAATTAACCATGGGCAAGGCACCGTGCCAAATGTACTACGGCGAAATTGGGTCAATATCATTGTGTTTTGGGGGGGGTGCGTTCTTGATAAATAGAGACCAGGTAAAATATACCAACCATGATTATAAGACAAATCATAAAAAAATTATGCAAAACCTTTACAAGGGCTTGGTATATCCATAGAAGAAGAACCAGGATAGTGCAGAAGGGCAAAAAGCAAAAGAGGTGTCGATAAAGGAGCCACTAACCAAAATAATGGAATGCTTCAGAGAGCTTGAAGTGGGAAAAAGCATGGGAAGGAGTTTTCTGTTTTGTTTTCTAGTTGTATTCCATTCCCTTTTTACAAATGAGGAAACTGAGATGTAGAATTAAAATAACTTCCTTAGGTTCATATTGCCAAAAAATGGCAAATCCAGAATTTAAGCACGTCTTTTTGACTATAAAGTATGGATCTTTATGTAATATTGGGGATCATGCTGAAGTTAACCAGCAAAAACTGCAGAGGACCAAATCAATATTTTTTTAAAAGATTTCTTTATTAGAGAGAGAGAGAGAAGCAGGGGAGAGGGACAGAGGGAGAGAGACACTTAAGCACACTCTGCACTGAGCGCACAGCCCTACATAGGGCTCGATCTCAGGACCCTGAGATCATGACCTGAGATGAAATCAAGAATTATATGCATAACCGACTGTGCCACCCAGATGCCCCAACATTTTTTTTTTAACTTCCATCAATAATTCTTAGTATACTGGAAGCTGGAAGCTAGAGCAGAGGCAGTAATTAGGGGATTAACCCGGGATTAGGAAAGTGGCCTAAATTCAGAAACTGAGAAATCTAGTGGAGGATTTAAATGATTAAAATCTAGTGATTTAAGGGCGCCTGGGTGGCACAGCGGTTAAGCGTCTGCCTTCGGCTCAGGGCGTGATCCCAGCATTATGGGATTGAGCCCCACCAGGCTCCTCTGCTATGAGCCTGCTTCTTCCTCTCCCACTCCCCCTGCTTGTGTTCCTTCTCTCGCTGGCTGTCTCTATCTCTATCGAATAAATAAATAAAATCTTTAAAAAAAAATAAAAAATAAAATAAAATCTAGTGATTTAAATGGCTGTTCCGAGGTTGTAAAATGGAAGAACAGCAAGAAGAAGTGAGATGACAAAATTGAGTGAATAAGTGCCGTGGTTGGGGCTTTCTGAAAGAGCGAAGATGGAGTTTAATAGGAGTGAGAGAGTGCAAAAGGCACATTCAGGGAGGGTTATTTCAGAGTTTAAGATCATAGAGATGGAGGTGCAGAGTGATAGTGTCTGACACGTAGACATTCAGGCATCTGTGGAAATAGACTGGGAAGGTCACTGAGTTTGAAGAAGTGAAGTCAGGGCACTAGAAGTGATGTAATGAGAATCTAAAACCTACATGAGCCATTCAGAGATGTAGGTTAGACGTTACTCTTGCACCGAACATGCTGGGAAGCTTCCTGTTTTGCTTGCATCAGGCATTAGCATAAGTTGGGGAAGCAAATTGGAAACATGGAACTCTCCTTTTTCTGGTTTCAGCCCATGTACCTTATGGTTGGAATGGGAGGAGTGGGAAAAAGAGCACTCATATTTATATTGTTCTTGTTCAGTATATTTTGAGTGATTCGTCCCACTCATTTTAGCTCACATAATCATTTTATACTTTCCATGAATATAGGGGAGAAACTGAGGCACAAATCCAGAAATTCAGTCACAGAGAAACTGCATCCCTTTACAAGAACCTTAAGCCCAGTTTTAAACCTGACCTCATACCTCTTTGCATCTAGACTTTCCATTACAGCAAAATTCTTAGAAACATATACTAACTCAGAGAAAAAAATATTGAGCACTTCCTCTGTGCTAACAACTTTATGTGATATGACAGTTTCTAAAACAGGTTCCAGAGATCTCCACTCCCTGGTATTAATGCCCATGTTTAAATCCTTCCCACTTGAGAATGGGCTGGATCTAGTGATCTACTTCTAATGAATATAATATGGCAAAAGTGATGGGAAAGCATTTTTGAGATTAGGTTGCAGAAGATTATGATTTCTGTCTTGCTTGCACTCTTGCCTCTCACTTGCTCACTCTGATGAAGGGAGCCGCCATGTTGTTAATGGTCCTATGAAGAGGCCCACATGGCAAGCAACTGGAGGTGTCTTCTGACCAACATCCAGTGAATAACTAAGGTGGTCGTCAGTCTAACAATCTGCCAACTGCCATGTGAGTGAGTTTAGAAGTAAATCCTTTTCCATTTGAGCATTGAGATGACCACTGCACGAGTGAACACCTCGATTGCAGCCTTGTCGGAGATTCTGAGGAAGGGAACCCAGCTCTGCCATGGCTGGATTCCTGACCCTTGGACATTGTGATAAAACGTGTTGTTTTTAAGCCACAAAGATTTGGAGGAAGGGGTAGTTTGGTCCGCAGGCATAGATAACTAATACCGATAACTAATAACTAATAACTAGTATTTTGGTTAGTCTTCATAATCACACCATGAGATAAGTATTGTTATGTTTATAGGTAAAGAAACTGAAGTTCACAAGTATTAAATGATCTCCCAAGATTACATAGTAAGTGGTAGAGCTGAGATATCAATTTAAAATGTTACTTTGCTAACACAGTGCATGTAATGTAACTAGAAGTAGGTGGCATGGTTATAAAATACACATTTGTAGCAAATTCTTTTCCTGATTTTATGTTTTCGTGTGGTCAGTCATGACTCCAATACCCCAACTGATGAAATAGTTCATCTTAAGACAAACTATCATAGTGCAAAGTTTTATGATTCCCAAAAGTCTTCATCTCCTTTAACCCTTTTATGTGTGTGTGTGTGTGGGGGGGGGTTAATTGCAATTTCTTTAAAAAGCCCAGAGGGTTTGGTAACCTTTCATTTTAAACAGTGGTGGGAAATATGTCACCCAATCATCCAATGACCTCTGGTAGATTAATCTAATTGATGATAAACGCAGCTTGCTGCAAACTGTTTTTTCAAGAGTTTGGTCTTCTGCTGAATCTTTTGACCTCAAAAACCCAATCCAAAATCTTGACTGTTTTTCTCATAACACTTTTATTTTTTAAGATTTATTTATTTATTTATTTATTTTAGAGAGAGAGGGAGAGTGTGCAAGTGAGTGCATGAGGACGGGGTTGGGGGAGCAGAAGGAGAGGGAGAGAGAATCTTAAGCAGACTCCACACTGAGCATGGAGCCTGACGTGGGGCTCAATCTCAAGATCCTGAGATCAGGACCTGAGCCAAAACCAAGAGTTGGGTGCCTAACCAACTATACCAGCCAGGTGCCCCTTTCTTTCTAGTAACTTAAGATTATTCTGTATGGTCTAATTTTACATTTACCTGGGAAAAGAGGTTTGAATTCTCTGTATGTTCAGACAAGGTTAGATGTGCTGGAATCCACACCTCCCTTCTAACATCTGCCTTGAAATATTTTGCTGAAAGCTACCATTTCCTAAAAGCTTACTGGCATGGGAAATTGTTGTTGTTATATTTTCAGGAAAGATTTTGTTTTGTTTTGTTTTTTAACAAGTGTAAGAAAATAAAACAAACCTCAATTTACTGTGAGAAGCAATTCCTTGGAGGCTGGTGTTTAAGGACTGTAATATCAAGGTTTCTTCAGTATGATAAATGTTGGTGCCAAACATGGGGTGTAGGTGTGAGTGTGAATGTGTGTGTGTGTGTGTGTGTGTGGTGTGGGCATATGAGCTTTTGTGTCCATATGTGTGTGTTAACACTCAGGTGCTTGTGCAGACCTCCAGCCATACTTACTATCTTTGTAACCTGACTGTCCAGTTTCCCTACCACCTTCTGTTATTCTTTAGACTTCTTCCCATATCATCTATAAAATATATAACAAAAAATTAAAGCTGTAAGGTAGATAAACTATTCTTCCTTTAACTCCATTTTAGAAAAAATAAATGAGGTTCAGAAAGGATTGGCTAGTGCTGGATTGGGAACCAGAGGTAGTAATCGTCATTGGTTGAGCCAAGCACTGTTCTAAGAGCTTCACCTTTATCAACTCATGTGCTCATTAAGACAATATTACCAGGAGGGACTAGTAGTATCCCCATTTTGTAGATGAAGAAACTGAGGGACAGAATAGTTAAGTAACCGGTAGAAAGTCACACATAGTCTAAGGGAGAGAGCCGGGATTGAAGATCAGGGTCTGAATGTAAGAATACTAGCCCCATGGTCATAACCTCTCCATTCAGAAAGTATGCTAAAACATTTTTTTTCGCTGTTATCAACTCCCTTCATGTAAATCTAGCCAAGATCTATATCCATTAGCCCCAGACATTGACTGTGTGTTTAATCTTCAGGAGGATTCTGAAATACTGCTACCTGCTTCTTTTCTAATCTAATAACTATATTCCGTAGGTTCACAACAGCATATTATGGACACAAGAGCTTTTCTATAATACTAGCTAAAATGTCAGTCTTAATACTTAATCCTAATCCACATAGTATAAACATAGCTTGTGTGTCTCTACAAAAGATGTACACATGCTTTACCTGTGATACATGAACCACAATCTACATAGTCTAAAATGACACCCTAAATGCCTTTTTAGAGTAATAAACACAATCGTATTTGATGTTACCCTCCTTTCTGAAATCTCCATATATCGCTTTCAACAGTCTGAGAACAATAAACATTATTTGGAGAAAAAAGATGATTTCAGTATGATGAAAAGTAACTTCATTATCCATTCTTCTGTTGAAGGGTATCTCAGCTCCTTCCACAGTTTAGCTATTGTGGGCAATGCAGCTATGAACATTGGGGTGCATATGGCCCTTCTCTTCACTATGTCTGTATCTTTGGGGTAAATACCCAGTAGTGCAATTGCTGGGTTATAGGGTAGTTCTATTTTTAACTTTTTGAAGGACCTTCACACTGTTTTCCAAAGTGGCTATACCAACTTCATTCCCACCAACAGTGTAAGAGGGTTCCCCTTTCTCCACATCCTTTCCAACATTTGTTGTTTCTTGCTTGTCAATTTTTGCCATTCTAACTGGCATAAGTTGGTATCTCAATGTGGTCCATATATACAATGGAATATTACTCAGCCATCAGAAAGAACGATTACCCAACATTTGCTGCAACATGGACGGGACTGGAGGAGATTATGCTGAGTGAAATAAGTCAAGCAGAGAAAGACAATTATCATATGGTTTCACTCATTTGTGGAACATAAGGAATAGCAGGGAGATTGGTAGGAGAAGGAAGGGAAGAATGAAGGAGGGGTAAACAGAAGGGAGAATGAACCATGAAAGACTGTGGACTCTGGGAAACAAGCTGAGGGCTTCAGAGGGGAGGAGTGGGGGATTGGGATAGGCCGGTGATGGGTAGTAAGGAGGGCACGTACTGTATGGAACGCTGGGTGTTATATGCAAACAATGAATCATGGAGCATTGCATCAGAAACTAAGGATGTACTGTATGGTGACTAACATAACAAAAAATTTTTTAAAAAAAGGTAACTTCATTCTCTTAACACACATATGCACATATTATTAAATCCTTTATTTGTGTTCCCCAGACTAACCTTTCTTCACATATCCTGGAGTCATCCATGTCTAGGCCGTGACAGCCTAAAAAATATTTATCTGATCTTATAAGAGTTTATACATTGGCAGCTTGAAACTTGCGATGTCACAAAATCACGTATGAGACCATGAGGTGTTTGTTGAGAACTATTTGATGAGGATGGAAAACGAGAGCCTCTGATTCCTTGAGAGGCCAGAGGAACATATGATAGCACTTGCTCACTTTTAGTTAAGGGTCTATGCAGGGACACTGTGAGGAACTCCTGTGAATCACATTACTGTTAATATAATTGATCCTAATTCTCTGATCAGAGATGAAAGAACAGAATTCACAGTTTAGTGAATTAATATGAGTGAAGAAAGGAGATAATCCTCTAAGTCAAGAGTTTTCTCGAATGGGCCAGATAGCAAATATTTCAGTGTTTACAGGCCATATGGTCTTTATTGCAACAACTCAACTCTGCCATTGTAGCCCGAAAACAGCCATGAACAAACATCAGTGAATGAGTGTGGCTGTGTTCCAACAAAGCTTTTTTTTTTTTTTTTTTTTTTTTTTTTTTAATAAGCACTAGGCCTTGTTTGGCTACTTTGCCAACCTTGCCTTAAGTTATAGGTTTACTATTCAATTCATTTCGAAGTGTATCTAATAAATTCCTAAGTTGTGGAAGGCATTATGTGGAATATAAGAAAAATGTCCGACAAGTTCACCACATCCAATAATTCAATCATTTTTGGGGATGGGGTGCCTTGGGGGGAATTAGTCAAGAAGCAATTGGAAGATCCTATGCAAAACAAAAGGGCTTATCTGGCTTCTGCTTTCTTGAATAGACCGTCATAAGGTCACAGACCTAAAATGAATGGGGATCTCAAGAGAGTTAACCCTGCCATCATTCAGCCATTTGTCAAATACCGCGGAATGCTTCTGGGCCAGACACTCTGGAAGGGTCAGGGAGACATGGATGAAAACCTCACAGTGTAGCAGGACAGAGACATGCCAACAATCAAAGCACGGCATGACAAATACTAAAGGCATTCTGTGATCCAGTCCTTGCCTTCCTATAGACTCATTATTTTTGTTGTTATTCCCATTTTGTAGTTGAGAGAAGTGAGGTGCAGGGACTTTTGTAAAGTCCCTATTTAAGGAAGTAACTCTAGATTCTTTAAGAGTAAGACGTATGTCTTTCCCCCTACTGCCTCTCTTAAGCATTATCTTCATAGCCCATCTCTGACCTGCTCTCATCTGTCCTGTTATCATTCAGACCTGCAAAATGGGAGGAATGACACCGTCTGGTCTTACTTGTGTTTTGACGTTAAGGGTGATATGTTCTGGAAATGCTGACTCCTTGACTATTCATGTTTTATTGTATCAGTGGGGGGTTTTTTAAATTGTGACATTATTTACTAATCAATGAGGATTAGAATCTCGAAATTTTGGCCCCCATGATCAAGCCCACATACCTGTTCCCTCACTACTAACTCTGCATGAAGAGATGAGTATTGAATTGCCAATATCTATAATGTTCCCCAGATTGGCTGCAGAGTGTGACCTGAGCTCTCTGATAAATTTGACCCTTCCTATATATTTGCTTGACACATTTACTTTGATTTTTAAGCCTGTGGTTTAAGGAAAAGTATATCTCCACACTTCTGATTTGCACCTTATTTATTTTTAGTGGCATTGAGTGACACTTGAGTATCCTAGCAGATAAAGAGCTAAGTTGAAGATGCACCCTGTAGAGAACACTCAGTCCATTTTCTGGGTTCTAAGACTCAAGTCCCTTCTCCACTACTTCCTCCTAGAGTCTGAGCAGCGGCCAATGCGTAAGCCGCTAGGCGGCCCTAATAGCCACAACACAAACTTAAAAGACAATCTGGCTAATTTCACCTACCCGCTGAATGACATGTGTTTATTATTTAGTTGGAACGGTGGGAAAAGATAGGAAGTTCCGAAAACACTCTTTCAGCTTCTGATCTACCATCTCCTGTCAGGGAGAGGGGGCAGCGAGAAAGGGTTGCCACCAGCTTCCCATGAGCAGACAGAAAACCCCAGAAGCTTTGATTTCCAGCTGTGAATCTCTCACACCTTACCTTTGCCTGAGGTCCCAACCCCACTTCAATCACAACCCCGAAGAAATATGAAAAGATGAGGGAAGGCAGAGTTCATTTGTGCACTATTATACTTGCCTACCATATCCTCTTTTTAAAGTTCGATGTCATCTTTCTGGGACCACAGAAGCCAGGTATTCCTTCTGTCCTTAGTCTCCTTCTGAGTGCATGAGGGTTAATGCATATCGGGAAGCACTTCAAAGTGTGGATGCAGAAAATAGCAAGGTAATTAAAAATGCAGCCCACACTATTCCAAAGCCTTAAACTGACCACATTCCCTTGCAGTGTGGAACGCAACATGTAAAAATGAAGCAATTTATAAAAACCCGTCCTCATGTTTGTATAATCAAAATGCTAAATTAAAACTGAATGACTAGAAAACAGAAGCGTTTTGGGTAGTTTTCACTTTGGGCTATTCTCAGCATACATCATTTATTGTAATAAAGGGCAGACAAAGTTGAATAGAATCAGATGGTGATTTAATTCCGATCTTGAAGTAGAAAGAAGGTTTGGAGCAAGGAGAGATTTCTTTTTCCTTGTTTCAGTTTCTAAAACTCCTGTAATTATGTGCAATTACCTATTATGTCGGAAATTGGTTCTCAAAGATGTGGAACTTACTTTGTGTTCTTAAAAAAATTGTAAAAAATATGCAATTTAAGAAGGGAACAGTTTGAGTGTGGAGAAAAATGAGGCTACAGCTGTAGGATTTTGTTATGCTTTTAGTACCAAATCACAAAACCCATTAAATTATTTATCCTACAGGCAGGCGTTGTACTGCAAACGTTGAATACAATTGCAGATTCCAGGAAAAGAAATGTGTGCATTTTAATTGCGTCTGATTTAAACAACCCCTAATTTCATTAGCCTTAATTTTTTTTCCCTAAGAAATAAAAGAGTTCATTTTTGGCACTAGGACACAAATGACACTGATATTTTTTCTTTCCTTAAAGAAGCAGTCTGTTGAGGATCAAGCCATGTAGGAGCACATGTCCATACATGCATGCATGCAAGCTGTATGCACATGCATCACATGTTCTCCTGTACATTCAATCTGCGATATGCCCCCAGAGAATTCACGGTGCACCTATCCTATTCTTTGCTCCTCACACACGCATATAGATTGGCTTCCTATGTTTCACTTCCATTGTTTCTCCTGCTACTATGTTACAAATGAAGATATCCTCCAGAATTCCTGCTTAAAAAGCAGATTTTTGTTCCCAGATGAAGAACACAGAAATTTATCAAAGGTTGAGTAATATGGGGGGAAAGCCTCTCTCAAGTCATACTTTTGGGTTCATTTGAAAAATCTTGGCTTTGCCATCCTCTGTAATTAAAACTCTTCTGTCTTAAGATTTATTGGTGCAGTAGCGAACGCATTTTCAAAATGTTTCTTTACAGGAGCTATTGGAAATCTCTAACTCTCCCTCAGGCAGGATGCCGCGGCTGCTGTACTTTTTGGGGTCTATTCTCCCCATGATAAATGAGTTTAACTTCAAAGATAAGTTACAATAACTCTCAGAGGGGAAACCCTTATTACTGTTAATATACGTTTCTCTCTATCACTGCATTTCAAATTAGGTTGCATGGAAAAGAAACCATAGAAGACTGCTTACATCTTCCTTTGTCAATAGAGCCAGGGTATGCATATGTAAGAATTTAATTGGAAAATCGGATAATTACCCCCCCCCCCAAGTTATGGTATTTTTCTTTGTGTTTTGGGAAACGGGTATGTTGAATAATATATGATGCAGTGATGCCACCTATACAAATGTGTGAGCAAACCCCAAAGTCATGCTGACGACAGTATTCTTTATTATCTGATTCAATCACTTTTATGCTGAATTGACCCACCTGAGACTCCTTAAAGTGAGACTTTTTTTTTATTGTACTCAAATGCTACATGATCTCTAAAAGGATGTGTGATTTTCATGTGATTTTCATGTGATTTTGATCATTTCAAATTTAATCGTGTATTCTTCCTTTCAGAGCCCTTGTTTCCAGATTTCTAATACTCTAGCTCCTTTTCTAAAAGTGTGCTTCCTGAAGTTGTTTACAGATGAGAATCAGAAGTAAAAGTGAAACTTGTAGGTGTTTTTGTAGTTTGGTTTCACCGAGTTAGGAATACCCTCCGATCCCCCACCCCCCTCATTTCACTGGGCTCCTCAGCCGAGAGCGGATTTGGTCTCCTGGCTAATGAATTTTTACTCTTCTTCCTCGGTTGTTCGCAAAGCAACACATAGATGGATGGGTGTGTGCCAACTGGAGCCTGGCCCTTTCTCCTTTGAAAGGGTTAAGTGGAAAGGGGGCTTGTTGAAAGTAGGGGGTCAGGAGGGTGGGGGTATGAGGGAAAAGGGAAAAGGAAAAAGAAAAGGTTAGTGTTTTCTGTCCATTAAAGAGAGTATTCTGTTCTGAAACCAAATTGGTCATGCATTCCAGAAGCGTTTCCTGGTCGAGTGGAGGCTGACCGAGCACCTGCCTCGCTATTGTACTGCCTCTGAGCTGCTCTCCTCTGGCCCTTTCCTTTAGAGCAGGCGGGATCTGTCGCTTATTATAGACAGATTGCTCGTGGGCCCAGAACGGCTGTGTGCCACCGTGGGGATGGGCACACACTGTGACCGCCTGCATCTCCACCCAAGCCACGGGGGACGCGGAGCCTTTAAAGAACAACAATGTGAATTCCTAATGACATCATGTTGAAGTTCACCAAACAAATGACTCCATCTGAACCCAAGGTACAGATGGGTTAATATCCCAAGCTGGAGAGTAAGAGATACAAAGAAAGGGTGGGAGCGAGGGGTTCAGCATTTCATGACCCTGGAAGAAAAGGGGGTGTCACGGCCAGCCTGCAGCAGGTGGAATCCATTAGCTCCGTAACACTGTAGGTAAATGATCGGACTTGCTTTGTGGATCCGGGGGGGAGTTCCCTGGTATCCCAGCTGTGTTTTTCTGCTCCACACAGACTACTTCTGTGGATTTATGCCCTGGACAACCTCAGCACTGAGGAAGGACACCTTTTCCAGAAATGATGTCATAGCCTTACTCCTGCATGTTTCAACTCGTTATTTTTTTTAGGCAAGTTGCTTAAGACACAAACACACTGTGAACAGTTTTTTAATGCATACTTGAAGGGATTAGTCGGTTCCTCTTTCATCTAATCATTTTATTTTCCTCTTCGTTCAAGAACTGCATAATGAACAGTAGAGAAAAAAACAAGTTTTTTTTTTATTGCATTCTTTTGAATGTGCGCACATCGAAAGGAACTTGCTGTGATAAAATCCAGCTGTGGAGGATTCACATTGCCCTGTGGCTATCTGTTCAGATTAATGAAAGGTGGCCTTTGTAACCAAATCTCCCAGCCCTAGGGTCACCATCTCTGCCCTCTACAACTGTCCTGCTGAATGTGAGATAGACAGACCTCAAGTAGGTTGGACACTGACCTCTTTGCTGATGTCTCCGGACAGATGTTAATTGTAAGAAAAATGTTAGTAGAAATGTATATGGTATAGAAGACACCTATTAAAATTCAATTTTTATAAATCATATTTTTAGTCCAAGGGTTGGTTAAGGAGAGCACAGGGCGAAGACTTACACAGAGCACCCCTACCCCCTTGTGGCACAGTGGCGCTTGCAAAATGGAAATTTCATCCTTTTGTAGAAGTGTTGAGACTTTTGAACTCAGAAGCACCTGAACTGGGTCCTGAAGCATTGCCAGTTCTGTTGAAGATCAGAACATCGAAAAAAAAGATAACTGTTCAGCTCTCAGGGAGAAGGGAAAGGGTCTGAGGGATTTCACTTTTAGATTATTTTGGTTTTTATTTTTGTTCTAGATTGCAACGCATTAAAATCTCTGTGGCCTCTTGAATCATCAGCTTTCTGGCCAAAGCTAAAGACTTCCATCATTTATTTCATTAAATAGTTGTTGCCCTAATCAAAATAAAAACTTCATAGTTTATAAAAAGCTCTGATAACTATTAACTAATTTGATGCTTCCAATCACTTCAGGAAACAGGGCTGTTCTCATTTTGCAAATGAGGAAACTAGAAGTCAGAATAGTAAGCGCCTTGCCCAAGTTGACATCATGCTCAACGCAACTATCACAGGGTAACATACCTGGTCCAGGAGGAAGCCAGGACTTGAGCCCGCGTTTTCAAATACCAAAGCGCAGCGTCTGTGGTAGCCCACTCTATCTCATAATTTAAAAATTTCCCAATGTGTTTAGCACAATGAGCTCTCATACGTGGTCTCCTGCACCTCCCTCAGCTTCAAGATCTTCCTTTACTCCTCTGTCCAAACTTCTGCTCCTCCTTGAAAACTCTGTTGAAATGTTGCCTCCTCCATGAAGCCTTTTCTGGTTTCCACAAGCAGTCATTCATTTTCTCCTCTGTGTTCTCTCTACATTCCACTCATTCCTCCATTTTAGCAGTTACGTGATGTAGTGGCGTTATCATTTTACTCATCTGTGTCTCCCCCCTAGAATGTTAGTTCCATCAGGGAGAGGTCTGGACTCATTCATGCCTGTGTCTCCACATTTATGGTGGAAGCTGGCACATGACTATCAGGAGATGCGTGGGACTCCATATGATGAGGTGAATCCCCCTTACTGACAAGTAAGTCCCTTGTCAATAATGTTGGTGTCCAGGAACTCGAAAAGGTCCTTTTTGTGAACGAGTTCCAGGATTCTTTCTCAGTCCCCACTGGGCTTTCCCTTGTTTTTCTGTCCTTAGTGTAGCAAACACCAGAATGGCTCTGGTTTCAATCCATTCATTCATTTATGTATTTAACATTTACATATTAATGCAACAAATATTGAGTACTTGCTCCAGGGTAGGTGCTTTGCTAGGTGCTGGGAATACAGAGCTTAAGAAGATAAAGAAATAGCTTCTGACCCCAAGAAATTCAACAGGTAAAGAGAAAGACAACAAGCCAACAAACATGATGATGGAGGTAAGCTGGGCACAAATTTCTACGAAGCAAATTCTAAGAACAGAAGATAAGTAGGAAGATAAATCTAAAAAGTTTCCTGGGAGAGGTCATGTCTGAATAGTATTTTGCTGCATGAGTCAGTATCAGCTGGAGAGAGAGTAAGAGTAGAGCAAGGGAGATGTGGCGCAGTACTGTAATCAGAAGGATTAGAGTGGGAAAATAACAGAGATTCTGAGAAAATACAGCACATTCAAGATATTGCAAGATGTTCGGTATGGCTGTTATGGTGTTAAGGAGGACAGCAAATGACGAAGCTGGTGAGGATGGCAAGAAACCCACCATGGGATACTTCGTGAGTCATACAAAACTCATTATTCTGAAAATATGAAAGCAACAAGGAACAGTTGATGGACATTAAGGAGGAGAGTATTGTAATCACATTTCCTTTTTTTTTTTTTTTAAGAAAATTCACTTTGATAGAAGTGTGGGGCACACCAGAAAGGGTGAGACTCAGAGGAAGAGAATCCAGTGGGAAAGGATGAGATTGAAGGCAAGAAAACAATTGGGAAGTTACACCAACTTGGGTAACAATTCAGATAATAAATTAGTGAGGGAAAGAACTAAGAGCCTAGGAGTTCCAAAACATATTTATAAGATCTCCTTTTGCAAAAGGGGGTAAAGAGGGGACTTCTGGGGGAGAAAAGCTAGCAGAAGAAAGTAGTTTAGAGGGAGAAGAGTGGAAACAAGGGAAGACACACCACTCAAAATAAGCCTGCAAACTAAAGTTCCCAAACTTGAAAAATCAAGTACTGATGAACAGAAAAATTAAACCCAGATCAATTCATGTTTGCGATTTTCAAAGACATAAATGAAAGTATAACTTCCATTAAAAAAGAATGAAACAAGGGGCACTCGTCTGGCTCAGTTGGTGGATCATGCAACTCTTGATCTTGGTGTCATGAGTTCAAGCCCCACATTGGGTGTAGAACTTACTTTAAAAAAGAAAAGAAAAGAAAGAAATGAAATGAACTAGAAATATATAGAAATTAAATAAAGTCAGATATAAAAAGGGAACAATTGGAAATTTTACAAATGAAAAATATAGGCAATGAAATAAAAAATAAAATTTAAGAAATAAAATAAACTGGGTGTTATACACAAACAATGAACATGGAACACTACATCAAAAACTAAGGGTGTACTGTATCACCATACAGTACATAACATCATAAAAAATTACTATTAAAAAATAATAAAATAAAATAAAATAAACTTTGGATTGGAATAAAGAAAGGCTAACTGTACCAAAGGTAACACAGAACTAACACAGAACCCAGCACCAAGAGATAAGAAGATAAAAATATGAAATGGCAGTTAGTGTTTACTGAGTAACAATTAGATGGCTCCAACAAGTACTTAGTAAGACTTCCCATAGAAGAAAATGCCTAGAATGACAGTGATAAATACTACGGANGATAGGTGCTATTATTATCCTCTATTTTACAGTTGAGAAAACTGATTCACAAGACAGATACATCACTTTCCCGCTGCTAGAAACCTGCAGACCTGGGGTTTGATAACCTCGGCAGACTGGTTCCAGGACATACATGTTCAACTACTGCAGCCCCTGCCCCAGCAGAAGACACGTGAGCAAGACACTGATGCGGCAGATTGCGAAATGTAATTGTTAGATGCGAAAGTAACCGTTTTTATGCTTGTAAAAATATCAAGAAGAGGCAAAGAAGTGGAGACTGTTCGAAGACGGCTAGTGCTCTGTAGAGAATGGTGAGGGGGAGATCAGAACAGAAGCGTCGACTTCAGTATTTGTACGCTGAGAGACAGACTCATAATAGGGGAGCTGGTTGAGGTGGAAAAGAGAATGTATGGGGCACCTGGGTGGCACAGCGCTTAAGCGTCTGCCTTCAGCTCAGGGCGTGATCCTGGCGTTCTGGGATCGAGCCCCACATCGGGCTCTTCTGNTATGCTTGTAAAAATATCAAGAAGAGGCAAAGAAGTGGAGACTGTTCGAAGACGGCTAGTGCTCTGTAGAGAATGGTGAGGGGGAGATCAGAACAGAAGCGTCGACTTCAGTATTTGTACGCTGAGGGACAGAATCACAATAGGGGAGCTGGTTGAGGTGGAGAAGAGAATGCAGATGGCGCAAAATGTCAGAGGCAGCAGGAAGAAGTGCGACCATGGCATAGGACGTCTTCCATGATTATTCCTCCACTTTGATCTCTCCTCTTGGGATTCCTAGAACCTTTAGTACCTTAATTCCGTACATGCTAAGCTCTTGTTATCCCCAAGTAAACACAAAGCTCTTTGAGGTGAGGAATTACATTTTGTAGCTCCTTTATCCCCTTCAAGTGTCTAGAACAATTCAGCAAGGGAAAAGTAAATCGTTACAACTGGATGATTTGTTGATGAATTACAATGTTGCAGTCCATTTGATGGGAATTGCATGTTTATCAGTTTATTAAATACATGAAGTAAGGAAAGCAATATTTTCCAAATTATTTATGTTTTTATAAATGCTATGTATATTTCAAGAACGTAACTNGAGAATGTAGATGGCGCAAAGTGTCAGAGGCAGCAGGAAGAAGTGCGACCATGGCATAGGACGTCTTCCATGATTATTCCTTCACTTTGATCTCTCCTCTTGGGATTCCTAGAACCTTTAGTACCTTAATTCCGTACATGCTAAGCTCTTGTTATCCCCAAGTAAACACAAAGCTCTTTGAGGTGAGGAATTACATTTTGTAGCTCCTTTATCCCCTTCAAGTGTCTAGAACAATTCAGCAAGGGAAAAGTAAATCGTTACAACTGGATGATTTGTTGATGAATTACAATGTTGCAGTCCATTTGATGGGAATTGCATGTTTATCAGTTTATTAAATACATCAAGTAAGGAAAGCAATATTTTCCAAATTATTTATGTTTTTATAAATGCTATGTATATTTCAAGAACGTAACTAGTTTAATTCATTAAAACAGTGGAAGTCTTGGGGATACTTATGTTGCATCTATAGGACCAACAGTTCTTAATTCTTTGGAATTCAAGCATTTATTTCCTCTGATCAATGTCTCCACATGCTACAAAACGTATAGTAGAGCTTGCTTAAGACATAACACCATTTCATTTGTGAACATTCTCCCACTCCTGAGTAGCTTCCACTGACTATTATAAAT
Source organism: Ailuropoda melanoleuca (assembly GCF_002007445.2). Classification (NCBI taxonomy): domain Eukaryota; kingdom Metazoa; phylum Chordata; class Mammalia; order Carnivora; family Ursidae; genus Ailuropoda; species Ailuropoda melanoleuca. The sequence goes on from NC_048236.1 coordinate 9,436,429, forward strand.
CTAAACTTGGAGATCCCAGAAATGAACCCGTGGAAAAAAATTCCCTTTTTAAGAAGAAGGTGAGCACTTCTCTCAGCCGAATCTCTTACAGAATCTCTTATTCCCCACTCTTCATTCCACTGGCTCAGTCGGCTGTCTCTTAACATATAGATCGAAAATATTACTGTTGAGTTTGAGGTCAAGAGAATCCGCTCTGGAGACTTCGACCCAAACTTCTTCATCTCTCTCCTTTTTTACTAACTTCGGCAAAATTACCTCTGCTCTCCTTGAGGCTGCGAACATGATCCCAAATGGTTGAATTGTTCCTTTCCTTTTCCATTTTCTCTAAAGTTCTAGCATGTGGTGCTGTACCACAAGGTGTTTATTGGTGACTGAGACCTGCTTAGACTTAGACCTGCAAGGTGTTTATTGGTGACTTAGAGCTGAGTTACTCAGCTCACAGGAACCCACTGATCATCTGTGGTCCCATTATCAGAGGGACCCTACACAGTGGCTAGGCAGAAACTATTTCCCTAGCTTTCTCCGAACCCCTCTGTTGGATCTGTTATCTGACATACCAAATGAGTTCAGGTGGGGAGTCAGGGGCCAAAAGGAAGCACCAGTGATACCCCTCAGAACTAAAAAGCTTATTTCTACAACCCACTAGCACCCACCAATAATGCCCTAAAGCTTCTGGTAGNGTCTCCAAACCACTGAGGAGAAATAATTATCAACCGAGTATTCTATATTCAAATGTATTATCATTTAAGCATGAGGACAGAAAAAAAATGTTTTAAAACATACAAAACTGGGATGGTTTTACCGCAAACTCCCTAATTTACACCATTAAATGATATTCTTAAGCAGGAAGCAAAGTGGTCAGGAGGAAGGCAAGGCTAGTGATAACAGCTAACAATTACTGAGTATGTATTCTCTGTCAAGCCCAGTTCTGAGTGATTACATTATTAGTTTAATTAATTGTTTTAAAGATTTATTTATTTATTTATTTATTTGAGAGAGAATGTG
>NC_048236.1:9438420-9440842 GCF_002007445.2 Ailuropoda melanoleuca
TTTGATGGGAATTGCATGTTTATCAGTTTATTAAATACATCAAGTAAGGAAAGCAATATTTTCCAAATTATTTATGTTTTTATAAATGCTATGTATATTTCAAGAACGTAACTAGTTTAATTCATTAAAACAGTGGAAGTCTTGGGGATACTTATGTTGCATCTATAGGACCAACAGTTCTTAATTCTTTGGAATTCAAGTATTTATTTCCTCTGATCAATGTCTCCACATGCTACAAAACGTATAGTAGAGCTTGCTTAAGACATAACACCATTTCATTTGTGAACATTCTCCCACTCCTGAGTAGCTTCCACTGACTATTATAAATCTAAACTTGGAGATCCCAGAAATGAACCCGTGGAAAAAAATTCCCTTTTTAAGAAGAAGGTGAGCACTTCTCTCAGCCGAATCTCTTACAGAATCTCTTATTCCCCACTCTTCATTCCACTGGCTCAGTCGGCTGTCTCTTAACATATAGATCGAAAATATTACTGTTGAGTTTGAGGTCAAGAGAATCCGCTCTGGAGACTTCGACCCAAACTTCTTCATCTCTCTCCTTTTTTACTAACTTCGGCAAAATTACCTCTGCTCTCCTTGAGGCTGCGAACATGATCCCAAATGGTTGAATTGTTCCTTTCCTTTTCCATTTTCTCTAAAGTTCTAGCATGTGGTGCTGTACCACAAGGTGTTTATTGGTGACTGAGACCTGCTTAGACTTAGACCTGCAAGGTGTTTATTGGTGACTTAGAGCTGAGTTACTCAGCTCACAGGAGCCCACTGATCATCTGTGGTCCCATTATCAGAGGGACCCTACACAGTGGCTAGGCAGAAACTATTTCCCTAGCTTTCTCCGAACCCCTCTGTTGGATCTGTTATCTGACATACCAAATGAGTTCAGGTGGGGAGTCAGGGGCCAAAAGGAAGCACCAGTGATACCCCTCAGAACTAAAAAGCTTATTTCTACAACCCACTAGCACCCACCAATAATGCCCTAAAGCTTCTGGTAGCACTCTGAGATCCAATGGCATGGTGGTGAAGTATCTTTCAGGATCCACTAGCAGTCCCCAAGACCCATTGGTGAGGATGCCACAGGACCTCAGACTCTTGGAAACAATCTGCCACACCCCTCTAGATGCCCCATGGCCTCGCTAGCACTCCCCAAAGGTGCCTGTGGCCTTTTCAGGCTTTTTGTTTTTCCAGAGTGGTACTGTGCCTAATCAATTATTCTGATCATTGTGCCAATTTGTCAGGAGCTCAGCTGAGCTAGAGAGAGCTGAACTACCAGGTGTCAGAGTTGCTGATTACTACAAAAAACCCAAATGAAAGTAACAGTGAAGACTTCAATCACTCACTGCAATAGCATAAGCAAGAGGCTAAAACAGAGAAAGTGCAAACTCCTCTGTACTTCATCCCCTCCCCCACCCTTGAATGGTTCCTGTAAAAGATCAGGTGGATCAGCACAGACATGGAGATAGTCTTGCAACCAAAGGAGCCTCAAACTAAAGGCTTCTGTGGACCCGGGAATGAAAGATGAAGGAATACAGATATGCCTGAGAGTACGGCTAGCCAGGGGAGGGAGTCCTCGACTATAACTCCCTTCAGGTGCTGTCCGTTGGCTGTGCACTAAGTCTGGGGTGGTAGGGCGGCGTTCCCCATGAGGTCTGCCACATAGAGCCTTTGTCATCGTCTGTACTAGAGCCTGAGAAAGTCACACATAGGCTTTTAGGCAGGGTCTGGTCCCTCACCTAGCACACTTTCTTTTGGAGAACGCTTCTCCTCTCCATGGGACTCTGGTGAATTTGGCGAGTACCATCATCATCCCCTTTCTCTGTCCTCTACTCCTGCATCAGTTACAGTATTTTATTTCCCAGAGTGTAGTGACTGGTCTGAAGCTGGAAATGGAGTCCAAGCTTAGCAAATAGGTGTCCTTGCCCAGAATTTTCAAAAGTTTCTATGGGAGAGAGTAATTAACTCTTCTTCTCAGGTCATGAGTTCCCAGTGTTGCCAGAGCCAGCATTCCTGCCAGTGCAGAGAGCTTGCCTGGGAATGAAGTCAACATACAGTGAGAAGGCAAGCCAAGTGATGGAGAGAGAGAGAAACTTCTAGTTTGAATGGCCCTTGAACTTTCCAGTCATATGAACTCATAAATCCCTTTTGTTTTTTGTTTAAGGTTGGTGAGGTGATTTTCTGTCACTTAAAACTAAGCAGCCCTTTCTCAGGCTTTATATTTCAGCGGTCCCTTCACCATCTATCCCTGCTTGTGCTTGCACTCCCAGCCTCACCTCAGACATCATTCCACAGGCCATCCTCTCAGTTCATCCCAAACCCAGACCTGTGTCCAGATACCCTAGGACCCACTTTAAATCTGTTGTCAGGGCCGCCTGGGTGGCACAGCGGTTAAGCGTCTGCCTTCGGCTCAGGG
>NC_048236.1:9441072-9470472 GCF_002007445.2 Ailuropoda melanoleuca
AATAAAATAAATAAAATCTTTAAAAATAAATAAATAAATAAATAAATCTGTTGTCAGCCAGTGCAGTTGAAGACATCTGCTCATGTGAAATATCAACTTCAAAACCCAAAGGAGTATAGGCTCAATTATGCTCTTGGACTGAGAGGATTATTTGGAGGGCAAGAGAAGTAGACTGACTTTGTAGATGAAAAATCTCTCATTTTGAGGGAAGGGAGGAAATGCCTTCGTATCAATTTTTTAATTTGATTTTTAAAGTTTTTGATTCTTAAAGTATTTGATCCTTAAAGGTTTTGAAATGTGATCCAAAATGGAATTATCACATAGAATTAGGCATTCCATGAAAGTAAGTGTACAGATACCCAACAAAGCAGTGACAGATTTGACTTGCGCTAAGTCCAGGACTATCACATATTAGCATAGATTAAACCACGAAGATGGGAGGATTATATGGATGTTAGGGTCGACATTATGAATCACTACATTCCCTTTGAGTGAAAAGCTACTTGCAGATTCGTTTTCCACCTACTGTGCTTGCTTCAGCAGGCAGCCCATATACTAAGTTTTCCACCTCCTGAATTTTGCTGGATTATTTAAATATAATAACATTCAAAATCAATCTTTCTTGTGTAATTTTTGAGCAAATCTTTAATTGATTTTCATACCTTTCTAGGAATAACCTTTCAAACAAATATCTTTAATAGACTCATGCTAAGCGGTAAATGCAGAAAATGAAAAATGTCACACACTCTTGATAACCCACCACCTGTGAGATAGTGGGCCGTATATTTTTCTGACTTAATAAAATGCCATTTATTAATAAGGGAAGTCCCAGGGGCATTCCCGGGAATCCTTATAGGTCAGGACACTGACTTGAGCTAGAGTCTGCTTCTTCCAGGGACAGTGGAGGACACCAGAGTTTGATGGGCCCATCTCTTTCTCCTGCTTTCTAACCCAGCTGTTCACTAAAAGCAGTTTCCATTTGGTACAAGGCATTGTAGCCCCCATTTGGGGGTCCCAGTGTATGAGGATGAAGGTCTTCCCTAAAGCTGCTTCCCTCAAGTCCAGTAAAGGGGTGCCTCCTTGGAAAGCTCTGGGGCTGCGTGGGGCTCCGCACTCAGCAGGGAGTCTGCTTCTCTCTCTCTCTCTCTCTCTCCCCATACTCCTCCCCCACTCACACTCTTATACATGCTCTCTCTCTTTAAAATAAATAAATCTTTAAAAAAATTTTTTTTAAAAAGCTCTGTGGCTCTAAGCATAGTAACTCTATTTGCTGAACACCTACTTGGGAATCTGTTCCGATCAGTGTAATTATCAGACACGGAGTTTAGTAATTTAGAAACTGCTCCCGAAATCTGTGGTTGTAGAATTACATTTATTTTATCTATGGTTTATTTAATGCACTGTTCATCAAATGTATTCAAGTCCTGAACTGTTTTTCCATCACGTAGGTTACTATTTAACGAACTAGTGGAGAATACACCTCGGTTTATGTGGTGATAGATGATCCCTACAAGCCACCTGCCCCGTGATGCTTTATCCTATTTAGTTGAAAGGGCAATCACATGAGGTTAGTACTTTCATTACTCTGATTTTTACAACTGAAGGAACTGAAGCATAGGGAGTGTTAGCATAGTGCAAGGTCATACAGCTAGTGCAGGACGCTTGGATACAGACCTAGGAAGTCTAACTCTACGGATCACAATCTTAATTACGACACTATGTGGCCTCTACTATTTCCAAACTGCTGGTTATGCACTGAATATTCACCATGATGACCCACATACAAATGCTTGAATATAAATCACTGTACCGTTTTGGACATTTTTACGGAGCTGATATCTTGCTGCTGAGCTCGTTGGCCAGGCCACTGCTAACTTATGGCGTGACTCCAGAGATCATTAGGTCAGTATCCTGCTCTGTAAAATGGCTGCAGATAGAAGCAGTCCCTCACAGAGAGGATAATGACATGGTGATGGTGAATCGGGTTAGCTGGCCTCGTAAGCTCTTCCCTGGCAATAAGCCAGGTGCTTGTGGAAGCTGAATGGTTCTTTCAGTCGATTAGGGCAGTCTGTGGCATTATCACTCCCATGTCCTAAATGTTCACCTAGCAGACCAAAAGCCAACACCTGCCCAGCCCAGGTAACACCCCAAGCCTCCTGCCCTCCTACCCTCATGTGGTTTACTGTGGTGTGATAACAGTTTCAGCAAGGGAGCTCATGCCTAGTAAGGCTGTGGGATTTTGTTTTGTATTGTCATAACTTCTTAAAAGTTAAAAACAGTCTAAGAGTAAAGCAAGTCCATGTTGGGATCTGCTGGTTTTGTTCTATCTCTAACTTGCATTTTTAAATATTGCAACACATTTGATACTTTATTCATGCACTCATTCACAAAATATGTACTGAGAGTACATCAGATGCATGACACTGTGACAGCTACCTTGAGACACCGGGACCTCTGATTTGTGGGAATTATCAGGGAGGAGAAACCTAATCATCGGTTCTTTTTGCAGAATTTATGAAACACCCAGTGTGTGTGTGCGCACGTGTGTGTGCGCATGTGTGTGTATTTTTCTTTAAAGATTTATTTATTTATTTTAGAGAAAGAAAGTGCTAAAAGCGGGAGCAGGGGAGGGTTGGAGGCAGAGCATCTCCAACAGACTCCCTGCTGAGCATGGAGCTCAACACGGGGCTCCATCTCAGGACCCTGAGATCAATGACCTGAGCCGAAATCGAGTCCTACACTCAATTGATGGAGCAACCTGGGCGCCCCAACACCCAGTATATATTTTATTTGACTTTTGTTGTATTTTTGTATTTGAGTATAGCTGACAGTCAATGTTACATTAGTTTTGGGGGTACAGCATAGTCAGTCAATAACTCTATCCATTATGCCGTGCTCACTGCAAACGTAGCTCCCATCTGTCACCATACAGCACTATCATAATACCATTGACTCTAGTCCTTATGCTGTACCTTTCATCCGCATGATTTGTTCATTCTGTAACTGGAAGCCTGTACCTCCCACTCTCCTTCACCTGCTTTGCCCCTCCCCCCTTTCCCTCCAGTATATCTTTTAACTCATTTTTAATAGTATAGAAAAGAACTTACAGTCATAGAAAAATGACCATGGCTTAGGCATTATGATAAATCCTTACATATAGCTGACCCTCACTTCAATATTATAAAATTGATATTATGTTTCCATTATTCTTATTACTTACAAACAAGAAAATGAAAGCAGGTACAAGGTCACATAGCTAAGGAAGGATAAGCAGTCTGGTTCCAGAAGCTCATCTTCTTGTCAATAACTAGATCTCCTCTTCATTCTGTTATTCTGAGGATAGGGTGTTTGTAATAATTGTCAAGAAGAGCCACTAAGGAAGTGATAATCTAGAACCCTAATGCACAAAATCCAGGATCATTAGAGAGAGCCTTTAAGAGAATGGGTTGTGGAGCAGTCCATGTTTTAACTCCATCCTTGAAGAGGGCATTTATCAAGACTTAGCATTGTGTGACTTCTGAATTCTTTTCCCAGTCAGAATTCAAAAGATAAAGTTGCCTGAAAGAGAGAGAGAATGGTGTTGGAGAGCTGTGGGAAGCCATGGGAGGAAAAAGGCATGATTAAATTTAGGAAAATAATTGGATTAGACCTATGACATGATTTGGGGGGTTCGCTCACTGAACCTCACTGAATAGCACATATTCTCCAGGACAGAGCCATAGTGGTCTTCTCTCTCTCACCACTTGGATTTGATACAGGGATACCACCAGTTCCACTGTTTCTGGAAGGCTTATAGATATCGCACCCTTCTTTTTTTTTTTTTTTTACCATTAAGCTATATTTAATATTTACTGTCAGCTTTTTTAAGTGGTGACCTATTTTTAAATTATGTGTAGTTAATCTGTAACTGTTAAGATACTGTTTTCTATTTTTTTTTCAAGCTACACATTAGCATTATGTCTTCTGAGTTCTTGCTTATTTTTAAATATCTTTCTTTCCTGTGGCCTGCACTTAGAAAGGACAACTTGGCAAGTAATGCCATTGGGGGATAATTTTTCTTGCTTCAAAACTCTAGAAATGGATCTGTTATTTTTCTGCCATTTACCATTTGAAAGAAGTAAGGGCTAAATAGATTTTTATGAAATTAAAAAGTGTTTGTTTGGATGCTTTTTTTTTTCTTTACCATCCTAACTCCATTTTTTTTTTCTGGATATACTACAATATGGGTCTCTAGGATGTTTTTATGCTCAAAAATTACTGAGCCTTTCTGATCTTTATGTTGGTCTTTTATTTAGCATAGGAACATTGTATTTCATTAAATCTTTTGTTATTGCTTCTGCTTTAGACATTGTGCATTCTCCCACAGTAACTTCTATTAATTTCTGGTTGCATTGTCATTTTCTGTCTTTCATAATTATGAATTTTTACTCACTACTTCTTTTTCTTGTGTTATTTTTCCTCTGGATTATTCAGAAGTTTATCTAGCTTGCTTTCCACGTAGGGATTTTATTTCTATTTTTTTGTCAGTTTTTTTATTACCTTCAATATATACTTTAGTATTACCTTTGTGATCTTATCTCACTTTTTTAATAATATCTTTTATTATATTATTTTAGTCACCACACTACATCCCTAGTTTTTGAATGTAAAGTTCCAGGATTCATTAGTTGCATATAACACCCAGTGCACCATGCAATACGTGCCCTCCTTACTACCCATCACAGGCCTATCCCATTCCCCCACCCCCTGCCTTCTGAAGCCCTCAGTTTGTTTCCCAGAGTCCATAGTCTCTCATGGTTCATTCCCCCTTCTTGATATCGCACTCTTCTTATCAGAATTCCTCTTCGGAAACTTTCAGACTCCACAGATTCCAAGGGGTCCACCCCCTGAAGCCCCATGAAGTTGTCCCCCCCTCATTGGCTACCCTTCCCCACCCCAAACTCAGGCTGCCTCCTGAGGCTCCATCCCAGGCAGAGCCACAAGAACAGCTGGTTACTCAGGGAGAGAGCGGCAAGCCTGGGATTTAATTCCCGAAGCCACAGTATCCAGCAGTTGAGAGACTTCTAAGAAATGTAGCCAGTCGTGCCCAAGATTGCACAGCGAGCTTCTTTATTTTGTCTTTGGCAAACAACTGCATGTGTTTAGGAAGAAGCTAAGGGTCATAGAGAATACCAATATTAGAGCAGACATCAGCGCCTGAAAGTCAATGTTTACTAGGCATGTGATGTTTGTCTATACGACACATGCATTAACTCCTCTGGGACAGGGCCTGCACTGGGATTTGCATACCCAGGGCCCAGCACCTGTTCTTAGTATGTGTCCAATGCGTGTCTAGCAAAGCCAGACCTTCCTCAAGACACTTTCTCTAAAGCCTGCTTGCTTGTCAGTCATCAGCATCCTGTGCCTTATTTCCAATAATATTCCTCGTGTTGATTTTCAGAGTGATGCTGGGGTATCCTTCTCATCCTTTGGCCAAGAACTTTTTAAAGTCTTATGCTAGTATTTCCTGCAGCATCTGGAACTCTGAGCATCGTCTTGGAATATTTCGCTCATGACACCGTAAGAAGCTGATGGCACTTCAAAGGCAGGAAAAGAAGGGGAAACTGCAGGAGCAGGGATGAGGCCACAACCCCCCAAATCCTTCATGCCAAGACATGCCAGGTCAGGTGAGGATAAAAATGGGGAAAAAACACGGGAAAGTCCAGATACTGATTTTGTCAAAGCTCTAAGAGAAAAGGTCATCTAAACAAGAAACCACAAGTCAGCAACTCTGGAGAAAGATTTGAAATTACCAGGCTCCTGGACACAACACCTTCTATAGGATATCCTTCTTTATGGTCAATAATTAGTTGTAAATAAGTGGAAAAATACAAGTCTTGACATCTGAACACAAGGGTTTTACTCCCCAAGCTTTCCCACTGCATCTAGAAAAGCCAGCTCACTGGGGGCTGATCAGCTGCAATGGTATATATAATATAACGATTTGGGTAAAGAGTTGTATATATATGTGGAAGTCGTACCCTGGACAACCATAGGTGGCAACATTGTATTCCAGTGTTTGCTATTGTCCTCCCGGGATTCTAGGTTCTTTTCATAGCACTGGGCAGCTGGGAATCCCCAATATTACATTAGTTAAAATTGTAAGTGGGCTCTCCGTTTTTAAACTAGCCTGGTTAATACTTGACAGGTGGCAGTGTTGGAAGGCTGCCTTCTGAGAGTGAGTTTACAAGAACACCGCAGGCACCCTCTGCAGAAGTATTTGTGCTAAATTCACAATCACTTTATTATTTTTTTTCTTTAGTGTCTGCTGTAGTTTACATCTGTTTGCCCCATGAGTCCACTCGTAAAACAAGAGTAGAATTAACAGTTTGTGAGGATTCTTAGGGACTTTATATGTTTGTGAAAATGAAACTAATTCAGCCTAACTCCAATATAACTGCCACTGCACGCCGCGCACAGTGCCCTGCCTCCCAGTGGGTTCCGCTCACGGTTGTTGACTGACTGATAAACACGTTCCAGGGTTCTAATTGGCCGAGGCCTCCCTGACTGCTCGGATGATACGGCGCTTTGGGTGGAAGATCCAGCTTACATCACTCAGAAACTAGCAAAAGAAAACTACACAAAAAAGATGGGTTTGCATGGATAAAACTTTCCTGATGTCGAAGCCTATGCCAGCCTAGGCTAGGCCGCCCTGGGCTGGAGGCTGAGGCCGTGGGACGATGCATGCAGACCAGTGAGGATGGGTCAGGAACACGAACCCAGCCGGAGGATCAGGAGCCACCAGGGGAGTCCAGACAGGGCAAATTCAGTTCATACGAGGGAGGGCACTCGAACTCCCCAAACTCATCGAGCAACTTTGGACCAAGCCAGGCACTGGAAATGGGGAGATAAAAAGCACATTAAAAATCTTTTTTCAGTAGGGTAATAGACAAATATATAATTATGAGACTGTACGCCAAGTGCTATTTGAGAGTTACATACAGGAAAATGCCCCAGAGGGCCACTGAGCACACCGGGCAGTTGGGGTAGGGGGAGCGGAGTTCAGGAAGGCCTTCCTGAGCTGAGATTTATGTGTAAAAATCGGATCCTGGTGAAGATGCCAGGGGAGCCTGAGCGGGAGAGCAAGAGGACGGGTGTGGGGGAAAGCCAGGACAGCGTGAATGGCCTTGTAACAACTAGCTCCCACGTGCACTCATTTTGTGGTTCGTGAACGGCCTGTAGAAACTGCTAGGCCTCTCTGCAGTATCTGGAATAGCCTGTCACGTTCACCTTGAGACTCTCTCTTCTCTTGGTCTCTTCATCACCCACTCTTTCTGGGTCTCCCCCCTCTGTGGGCGGCCCCTCATCCCCTAAGCCCCTGTCAGGGTGGGGTACCCCCACGGGCCCTCCAAGCCCTCTTCTCCATCTATGACTTGTCCCTTGGTGATCTCATTCAGAGCCCTATTTTTAATTTTTTAAAATATTTTATTTACTTATTTGAGAGAGAGAGAGAGAGAGAGCATGAGCAGGGGGGAGGGGCAAAAGGAGAGGGAGAAGCCAACTGAGCAGGAGCCCCATGCAGGACTCGATCCCAGGACCCTGGCATCATGACCTGAGCTGAAGGCAGACACTTAACTGACTGAGCCACCGAGGTGCCCCCAAAACCCTATCTTTTAAAGCTATGTTTAGGTTGATGAATTCTCAGTCCTTCCAGCCTGACCTCTCCCCTGAATTCCACATGTTGGAAGGTGGAGGAGAGAGAAACAGTAAAGTATCCCCCAAACTGAGATGGTACTTTGAGACCAGAAAACAAAACAGGCCATTCCACCCAGTTTACACAGAGTTTTATTCAGGGTAACTTACTGACCGGGGGAATCGGGCAGACGACAATCCATAGTCATGCCATGCAAAATCCAGACCTGAGCCCCAGATTTTAAAGAGCAGGGGACATGGGGAAGAAAGGGCATTGTAGTGTGATCAAAGGATCCACACCAACTCAAAGGGCTTGCGTGTACCTAAGTGACAGCTAATCTTTAATGAGATCTCGTGGCACCACCTGTGCATTGGGAAGGGGAAAGACAGTGCTATCTCTGACAGATTCAGGGGAGGCCAAGGCAAGCCTCCGCCCATCCTGGCCCTGGCCGGCATTTCTAAGGCATATGTGTTCACCTCCAAGGTGCCTGGAACATGTAGCCCAAGAGAGGTCACTGAGCAAACGTGAACAAGATGGAGGACCAAAGATGCAGTCAGTACTGTCAGTATTTTTACACCATGTTCTCAAGTCCTGCTGTGGAATTCACATCTCTATTCACACCTCAAGCTTAACGTGGTGAATACAGAATCCTTACTGTCTTTGACTCTCCCAACTGTGCTTCTCCAAGCCTTCCCATTTCAATAAATAGTACCACTAACCACTTCCATTGCTTAAATAAAAAACCCAGGGGACATCCTATTTCCCCCTTACCCTCGTAGCCCACATCTGAACCAAAAACAATTCTCCTGGCCCAGCTCCAAAATAAATCCTCATTTAATTAATTTATTTTTTAAAAGATTTTATTTATTTATTTGAGAGAGAGAGAGATAGCGAGAGAGAGTATGAGCAAAGGTGGGGTGAGGCGGGGAGAGAGAGAAACAGGCTCCTCACTGAGCAGGGATCCTGACACAGAACTTGATCCCAGGACCCTGGGATCATGACCTAAGCCAAAGGCAGATGTTTAACCACCTGAGCCACCCAGGCACCCCTAAATCCTCATTTTAAATGGTGCTTGGCATCGCGACTTCTAAATCTCTGGTTGGAGAACTATCGCTTCTTGTTTGAACCACTGCGGTAGCTCCCTTTAGGTATTCATTCTCAATGCTTAGGATTTTTTTTCATATTTTATTCATCTTTCAAAGCAAAATCAAACAAAATTTTTCCTCCTGAAATGACTCAATGACTCCCCTTTGCAATGAGCCTAAAATCCAAACTTCTTGTCACAGCCTCCAAGCCCCTTGTCACCTCGCTGCCTTGTCCGTCCCCTTCTCTCTCTCTTCAATTTCTAATGTTTCAGACCCCTTCTGTCCTCAGTCACACCAAACCCTTTCTAGTCTCAGGGCCTCTGCACTCACTGTTCCTTTTGCTTAAAGTGCTCTTCTTCAGGACCCTGGAATGCTTCCTCCCCTCCTTCAGGGTTCAGCTCAAATGCTCTCCTCCAGAAAGCTCTTTTCTGACCATCTGAGGCTCAGCAATCATCCCCCAACCCCCCTTCTCTCCCCCGTTTTATATTCCTCACAAATTGTGTTGCAGTCTAAAACTGTCTTATTGGTTTGCCCACTCACTTATTGTCTCTCTTTCCTTTTGAGAGAAGAGGAACTTTGATTTGCTCACCTCTGAATCCCTAGTGCCTCCACTAGAGTGCAACTTGTAGCATGGGCCCAGTAAATATTTGCCAGTGATCCTGTGAATGTCTGAACCAAGGGTGATTGGCTGTGAGGAGCCCCGAGCAAGAGCTCCCCTGGTCCAGGATGGTCGGCACTGTATCATGAGAGGCTGGACCCATCAATCAGATTGGCTCATCGTGATTGGAGACGCTGGGAATAAGGCTGTCAGCACAGGGGAGGTGGAAACAGAGCTAGAAGTTATACGCAAGTAATGAATGATGGAACTTTACATCAGAAACTAGGGATGTACTGTATGGTGACTAACATAATATAATAAAAATATTTAAAAAATAAAATAAAAATTTTAAAAATCTCAATAAAATAAGTTCTCTTTCTTAAAAAAAAAAAAGAAGTGATGTCACTATACTGGTGGCCCATTAGTGTGGGGGGAGCAGAAATGAGCTGCTGGGGAGACAGCAAAATTCTCGGATTGCCTAAGCACTGCAGAGCCTGGAACGTCAAATGATTTTCTGGGCGGCCCCCCCTGCAGCTCGCAAGATGGTTGCCTGCTCTTCCACACTGCATTGTTAACTGAATTAGCCTGAGTGTGTCTCTATTCCTTACACTTTGCAAGGGACTAACTAATGGAAGTTCTTTATTATACCTTCACTTCGGCTAAAAGCATGCCTGGATGTAGAGGGAGGGGGGAAGGGAGGGAGAGACTTGTCCAAGATTGCAGGGCTGAGTTAGGGCTCGAACTTTTCCACTGATTCAGTTGCCTCCAACTGTCATAGGAGATAGGAAGGAAATGAACCACCCCAAGAAAGAATCTCTTATCCTTTAGGTAATTCACCTGGAAGCTGGATGACCACCTATAGGGATTGCCATAGCGGGGGTCCATGCTTTGGAGTCACAGGAACTAGACTACATTGGCTCCTTAGAAAAATGCAAATCCTGGGATGCCTGGGTGGCTCAGTCAGTGAAGCATCTGCCCTTGGCTCAGGTCATGATCCCAGGCTCCTGAGATCCAGCCCCACATCGGGCTCCCTGTTCCACGTGGAACTTGCTTCTCCCTCTGCCTCTGCCTGCCGCTTTCCCTGCTTGTGCTCTCTCTCTCTCTCTCTCTCTCTGTCAAATAAATAAATAAAGTCTTTTAAAAAAAGAAAAAAATCAAATCCTGAGAATCCACGATGCCCTATTAGAGGATAGGGAAAGCATGGGTATGACTTGAGGTGTCTCTCCTCACACTGGGTTTTCCTTTCCACAGTGCTGTGGAAGGCTTATTAATTTGGAGATCTTGGTATGGTAATTCCTTTTCAGGAATTTCAGTCATCACAACATTCCCCTAGTTAAACTTCCATTTGGGCCTAAAGTCCACAGGTTTCTTTATCATCTGCATTTTCTGCTGTGACTCTCCTGGTCAATGAAGGTTTGAACTTAGGATCCAGTAAACTCTTAGTGACCAGGAGAAGCGACAGTTCCTGGGACTTGCCTTCCCCATTAACAATGCAACAGTCCTTTGAAAAGGATGTGATCGCTACAGCACCAGTAGGGCCCCTCCTCGTGAGGTAATTCTGTGTTTTCATAGGGACAGTGACCCAGCATCATGAGAAAGTGATTGGTACCTCACATAGGCCAGTCTCAGCCTAGAATTCAACTTAAATCTCAGAGTGCTGTGATACTGGCTTTCCTCAGAAAGGGCAAACCATGTCTGACTCGCTCTAACCCTAGCATTGCTCAAAGATCCCCATCATGACACACAATAAATATCCCTTTCATCATAGTAAGCTATAAAATCGGGAGTGCAAAAAGTCAAAAAGATTTGTTCCCAGGTTTTTTTTTTTTCTCTCATGAAGTCACTGAGAATCATAGGCAAAACATTCGGAACTGTCTATGATGTATTTCAAAGTCTCCACCACTGGCTATGGAGGGTTGTATCCTAGATATACTTCTGCTGTTTCAGAGGATCCATGGTGCCCAGAGGTTGGCATCCCACCAAATGCAGCAAAGCATCTGGAGAGTTCTTTTTTGCAAGGCTTTGAACATGTAGATGCATACTCCTGGGAAATTTCTACAAACAAACCGTCACATGCTAACCTGGGGAAGGCCCAGGTAGGGCCCATCGCCACGTAGCCCAAGCACTAGATAGGAGAAATCGGAGTCATGGACTTGGATATTCTCTATTTCTCCTGATACCCACAAAAGAAGAAATGGGCAAACCAGGTCATAGAAGGCTGTACTTTCAGATCAGCTGTCTTATGGAGGGTATCACACCTTACAGGGCTATATAAGAACTTTGTATAAGTCAGACCATCCATGAAATTATTTAAAAAGAAAAAAACCCAGGCTTAAAGAAACCAAGTAGGACAATATAATATTAATTTTAAAAAAAGATCTAACATGGGCCTAGAAATGGACTTCAAATTAATGGCACTATTACATGAATCAGATGCTGTTGTTGGTAAGCATATTTACTGCCTTGAAGGCTTTTTGAACTAGTTTGTAAAGCTAATAGGTACTGGTCTACCTGGAAATTTGGAGGTGCTACTTTGCCCAAAGGGACAGAATGAAGGACATAGAATATCTGTCCCCCTGGGATTCTTTCTAGACATCTATGAAGCCACTAAATTCAAAATGAAAGCAAGAGAAAAATACCAAATTGCATACATTCCATTAACATATACTGATCAAGTACCTCCAAGGATCAGCCAAAAAAGGAGCCAAGTATGCCGTGCCCCCACCCTAATCCCTGCCACACCCCTACAGTGTGTTTCAATAAAAGTCCCCCAAAGAAGCAGAGAGTAGAGACCATGAAGGCTGTGCAGTAGTCGTTCAGTGAAAAACCAAATTAGCACTAATTATATTCTGGCTTGCTGTGGTGCAGCCAGTGTGACTTCACGAGGGAAAATGGCATCCGTGGCACTAGGTGGCATCATTCTGACACATTTACAGACCATTAGCCAGCGCTAATATCATTTCAAAGGGCTGGCGTCAAAGTGGGGAGGGCACCCGAGGAGCGCCACTCAGTCCTGTGTGATCTGTGAGTGAAAACTGGGGGCACCCAGTGGAGAGGAAGGGCTTGCCCAAGGGTTGGGGGTTCCTGCCTAGCTTACCTGGCTCCCTCAATGTAGGTCACTCGGGGCAGGTTGTGTCCTCAGGCATACAAAAAGCTTCTAGAAACATCTCCTTTTTTGGGTGGGGGGCAGGGCGCGGGTATTGTCAGTAAATGCCGTTGCCTCATTAGCCCGAAGACAAATGGAAGTTCTTCCTCAGTGTCTGAGACTAATGGCCACGTGATGCAGATGCTTCCTGGGTAAAAGTGTAGTTTGTTTCCATAATTGGAGTTTCAGAAGTAGGCCCCCTTAGCCTAGCAGGCGTCTACCAGGGGGAGGTGGGCAGGTTGACTGTGACCTAAAGGAGAGGCTAGACTGGTGGGGAATTCAAAAAACATTCACGGGGTTCGGAGAACTAGGGCAGGAGAACCTGCCACTCACAGTATGTTCCATGACCAGCAAGCAGGGCATCCCTGGGGGCTTAGATGTGCAGAGTCTCAGGCCACAGCTCTTCTAAGCCAGAATCTACATTTCAATAAGGTCCCCTGGTGATTCCTGTGCATATTAACATTTAAAAAGCACTGATCTGGTGTATACTCCTGACCCAAAGGATGCTTTTTAAGAGAGGGGGATTTTTTTAAATGATTTTTTTTAAATGAATTTCTACACTCAGAGCTCTTGGACTTTCTTGGACCCAGATCTCTTCTATCTGCCTTATGTCCTCTTTGAACAATCTATCCCTCTACGTCCTTCTACACACCCAGCTCATACACGCTGCCTTCATGGCCCGCTGGATCTTGTCAGCAGCAGGCCCATTCTGCAGTTAAAGAGGTCAAAAAGTAGAAAAAAGCACCCAATTTAGATCATAACAACTGAATCCAGACCTTGGTTCTGCAGAAGCCTGAAAAGTAAGTCTTTCCATTTCTCTAATAACATCCTGGATGCTTTCCTGGATGCAGAGATGAAATCGTTTATGCAAAAGAACTATATGAGCTGTAAAGCATTAAAGATAAACCTAAGGTCATGTTCCCCAAGGGGTTATTTTTGAACATATGCTATTCATAAAGGGGGCAATACTGTGCAAAGGTTAAGGGTGTGGGCTCAGAGCAGATTGCTGGGGTTCCAATCCTAGAGCTACCACTTCCTGGTTTGAACACATTTGACTCCGTTTCCTCATTTGTCATGGTACCTACTTACTACCATGATAGGTAATAAGTAATAGGGCCATTGTGAGGAGTGAAAGAGTTAATGTCCATGACGTAACTAAACACACCTTATAAATGATTACTATTTGTCCATGAATGTCCGCAATATCTGTAAATATCAGCAATGATTACTGCTAAGTGTGAGTAACTTTACATCTGAGAACTTTATATATGTATCATCTATAAGGGAAACATAGAGACATAGAATAAAGGAACAGAAAACAAAAACTCAGAGGCATTTGGGAGCAGGGGAAAGAGAAGGAGAGAGACAGAAATCCAGAGCTATGAATGCGTAGAGTAATACATAGACTAAGCAAGAAGCAGCCCTGGGTAGATAAAAGGGTAGACTTCATATTATTCCAGAAAAATAATCATGGGGATTATCACTGCAAATGATTATTTGTCCTAGTTCAGAGCCAACAGAGACTAGAGTCCTATGTCGGGTGCTTGACCACCTGCAGGGACAGAATTGACATTATTGGGCATGGAGGCTAATTCTGCGTATTACATGAATACATGATCATACCATGCCCTTACGTAAAGAAGCCCAAGTTAAAGAGACCATGGTTTTATGCAACACAATGAAATTACAGAAATGGATTGAAATGCACTTACCATAGATCTCCAGAAAGAGCATTTCATGCCATCCCTTTTTGTTTGGCTTTTGGTCACTAAACCAGAGCCCTGCCCTTAACAGTTCCATCCCTGCCACGTAAAAGACCCCAAGATTCTGTTATACCCTGTCACGGCCCTTTTTCTGCAGCCCCGGGAATCCCCATTCCAGTTGTTGCTCACATCGGCTCACATAGTCATGGTGGTCCTCTTTCTTGGGACCTTCTATCTAGTCTCCTTGGAGGGGGTGTTTAATGTGTCCCTGGATTGCTATTTTCTAGACAGCTAGCTCTCCCTTTGCTTTCTCACACTCTTTACGCTCTTTGCTCCCTATGCTTGTATCCTGACCTGGTCCAGATATAGGGCTTCCGCTCTGGGGTGGCTGAGGCAGCCCCCCTCCAGTTCTTCTGCAATCACCCTGTACTCATGGCCATCATGTTAAAGACTGCACTCTTGAAAGATGATCCTTCTTGTACATAGAACCCTTCTTTTCACTTCTGAGGTTCTCTTCCCTTCCCCCGTCCTGACGGTGTCCTCTGTCGAGCCCACCACCCCACCTAGGTACTCCTTTCTACTACCATTTGTCTGACTTGCTGTCTGAAATCCTGCCATCAGATATTCTTACTGTGAATGCCTCTCAGAGGACTAACCTTAATTAAGCCATTATGAACATGTGGGGGAGGTTAGCGAAAGGGGATCCAACGCCTTACAGTGTTTAAGATTTGACTGGATGGAGCAGAATGGTACAGTGTGAGGAAGTTCTTCTTGGAACAAATGTCACCTGGGCATGAGAGAAAGTAGGTGGGCTCTTGAGTCAGGACTTAATTCTTGGGAGGCTGCCTTTTGCAGTAAATGAGATATAATGAGACGGTATTCTGAGAAAGCTTCATTCTGCCTCAGTCATTCTCGGATGTTAATTATACCAGCAAGATCATTTCCAGCGTTCTTTTAAAATAATTATACATATAAAATTCCACAGATTTGTGTTTGAAATATTCAAATCTTCCTGGAGTCCAAAAGACTCCATAGCTTCACTGAAAATTCAGTCATCGTCCTTGTCCACTGACACCACAGTGCTGGATTGAGTGGTATTAAAATGTGCTCTGGGGCACCTGGGTGGCTCCGTCAGTGAAGCATCTGATTTCAGCTCGGGTCCTGATCTCAGGGTCCTGGGCTCGAGTCCCCTGTCGCTGGGTTCCCCACTCAGCGGGGAGCCTGTTTCTCTCTCTCCCTTTGCCACTCCCCCTGCTTGTGCTCTCTCTCTCTCTCTCTCTCAAATAAATAAATAAAATCTTAGAAAACAAACAAACAGGGGGCACCTGGGTGGCTCAGTCGTTAAGCGTCTGCCTTCGGCTCAGGGCGTGCCTGGCATTATGGGATCGAGCCCCACATCAGGCTCCTCTGCTGGGAGTCTGCTTCTTCCTCTCCCACTCCCCTGCTTGTCTCTCTCTCACTGGCTGTCTCTCTCACTGGCTGTCTCTGTGTCAAATAAATAAATAAAATCTTAAACAACAACAACAAACAAACAAACAAACAAAAATGTGCTTTGGCAAGGAGTAATTTAGTGACATTTGCAAGCATTTTCCCACAAANCAACAACAAACAAACAAACAAAAATGTGCTTTGGCAAGGAGTAATTTAGTGACATTTGCAAGCATTTTCCCACAAAAGTTCTGGGAGACAGTTTTGGATCTGCTGGTCCAACATGTGCAGTAATGTGCCCAGAGGGAATGTAAAATAGTCAGCTAATAAAAATGATGGGGATAAATGATTCTTTTTCTTCCTCCCATTCATGAAAATCCTTTCTCTGAGTGCACTCAGTGTATGTAGAGACTCACAAACACAAGGAAAGGAACAGAGGATGAAACTGATGAGTGGCCTCTCCTTTGATTCTTAAACAATCTCCAATATCCATCGATTACAAGCACATTCACACGTCCATTTCAAGGTATCAGTGTGGTTTTTTTATTTCATTCACATGCGTGCCCTCCCTGTCTCTCTGCTACTCCCTATCTCTGACTCTCTTGAATTATTTAATGTTTTTCCCCAGTTAATCTAAATTAGAGGGGCTTTTTAAGGGGGGGGTGGGAAGACACTAAAAATAGTCACTGAAGCCAGGATATATTACACCAACTGCTTTTGCCTCTGGCGGTTACTGGAGTTTCCTTTGTTGTCTTGTTTGATTGTTTCATTTATATGGCAGGTTAGACAGCAACAGACTTCTGTTATTGCCTTTTCTCAGTGGTGGATTTTTTAGGCTCAGATCCCCCCGAGGCAGCCACTCCCCATCCGCAGCTGGTGACAAGAGGTGCTGTTGCTCTCAGTACTTACACCTACTGGAGAAAGATCAACAGAGATGCTATTAAGTGGCATAGAGTGTCTCCATTTTTAACTGTTTAGGCTTTTGTTGAGAGACACATGCGTGCACATACGCCCACACACGCATACGACGCATACACAGAAATTGGCAAAAAAAAAAAAAAAGGCTAAGAGAGAGAGATCATTGGACCAGTTGCACCTTCTAGATTCTTTCTGTCCTACTTCTGCAGCTGCTTGATTGCATTTTTCTTTGTTCTTGTCTTCCCACCCCCAAACTCTATCCTCTCCTTTAAGGTTGTTCTGATTTTTGCTGCTATTTTTCAATAAACAGAAATAATTTTCTAACCAAATTGCAACAGAAATACGTTAAAGTGAAGAAGACATTTGTAGGGCCAGGGTTTCGAAACACAGTGAGAGTCTAAGGATCAGAAATTCAATCCTCGAGGCTATGTTTTAAAGTTCTCCCAGGAACCTTGGGGTCATTAGTTCCTTTCTAACTTTCCATTACTTTTAGTTAGTGCAGCCACACAGTCATCCTTGGTGTAAAACTTGGAATGAGGAGATTTATGGAGGAAAAGGAAGTGAAATTTTATGAAATTAAACAGATGAGATGGTTCTGATAATACTTGAGGCGATAAATTAGCACTACAAATTGCAAAGAGACCTGAAGGAATCTTCACAGTTAGGAGAGGGTTCCTGCCCTCCAGTCTTCGGGCACATGGGCTGCCCTCTTATTTCCACTTAAGTCCAGCCAGCAGAAAGCCAGGGTGCAGATCTCCAAGTACTCCCTGTTGTTTTTGGTGGTGGTTTTTATTTGTTGTTATGGGTATTAAAAGCAAGGTAAGGTAAAGAAACGAAGGATTGGGGTGCCTGGGTGGCTCAGTCTTTAGGCGTCTGCCTTCGGCTCAGGGCGTGATCCCAGGTCCCTGGGATCGAGTCCCGCATGGGGCTCCATGCTCCGCTGCAAGCATGCTTCTTCCTCTCCCACTCCCCCTGCTTGTGTTCCCTCTTTCGCTGGCTCTCTCTCTCTCTGTCAAATAAATAAATAAAATCTTTAAAAAAAAAAAAGAAACGAAGGATTAAGGAATATCACCTAGTCTTCAATTTAAGTCCAAAACCACCTCGATCACCTACTATGTACAGAGCACTGAAGTATATATGCCCATACTCCAAAGGAAACATTCAGAAAATGTTAAAAAAGAAGGAGAACCCTGGGGCGCCTGGGTGGCAAAGCGGTTGAGCATCTGCCTTCGGCTCAGGGCGTGATCCCGGCGTTGTGGGATCGAGCCCCACATCAGGCTCCTCTGCTATTGAGCCTGCTTCTTCCTCTCCCACTCCGCCTGCTTGTGTTCCCTCTCTCGCTGGCTGTCTCTATCTCTGTTGAATAAATAAAAATAAATTCTTAAAAAAAAAAAAAAAGGAGAACCCAGAGCAGGTACCTAAATTTAAAACCATAACAGAGAGCAGGGCAAATGCCTTTTTTTTTTTTTTTGAGAGAGAGAGAGAGAGAGAGAGAGAGAGAGAGAGAGCACAGGAACGTGAGCAGGTGCCAGGGGCAGGGATGCAGAAGGAGACGGAGAGAGAATCTTAAGCAGACTCCCCACTGAGGGGAGCCCTACATGGTGCTGGATCTCATGAGCCAGAGATCATGACCTGAGGAGAAATCAAGAGTTGGACACTTAACCAACTGAGCCACCCGTGGACCCCGAGGATGGCAAATGTCCTGTAATAACAATGCAAGTCACCAGGTGATGAAGAGGCCAGGTTATGTCCTAAATAAGATCAAGTAGCCCAGAGTCATCAGAAATGGCCTGACTGTGGTGAAATTATCCTTGGGAATTGAAAAATGAGTAGGATTTGGACAAGTGTAATAGATAGAAGAAGCCATTATAAAATGTCTCCCTTTTTCCAAAACCACAAACTTAGGAGCTAACTTGGCTCTATCTTTTAGAAAATACCCAAAGTCGGGATGCCTGGGAGGCTCAGCCAGTTAAGCGTCTGCCTTCAGCTCAGGTCATGATCCTAAGGTCCTGGGATCGAGTCCTGCATCAGGCTCCTTGCTCAGCGGGGAGCCTGCTTCTCCCTCTGCCTGCTGCTCCCCCTACTTGTTTGCTCTCTCTCTCTCTCTGATTAAAAAGGGGAAAGGAAGAAAGGAAGAAAGAAAATGCCCAAAGTCCTGGCTATTTTCTCATTTGAATAAAACTGATAGGCTCCTATAAAAATCATGAACTTACCCCCTGAGCAAACTGAGTGAAAATTTGTTGGTGTCATATCATAGAATAGCAGCATGAGGAAGGCCTTCAAATTCTGTGACTTCAATCTCATTTCTATTCTTGATTAGTCTAGAATGGGATTTCATTTTAAAACTGGGAATCCCTTTCACAAAAACGTAATCTTGAGAACCCCCTGAGTAGTTTCTAAATCATTTTATCAATGTTGCATGGCACAGGAGAAGGAAATTTTAAAAATAAGATCTATTTCATTTAAGGAAAGTCTATAATTCAAAATTGTCTGATACATTCCAATATAATATTTAATAATATTTATGACACACAAGAGTTAATTTTTCCCCATTTAACACATATGCGTTATTTAATTTACTACTTAGTTATGTAAGAAAAAGCATTATTTGTGTACAAAATAATTTTCTAAAAATATTATGAATTTGGTTTGGGGGCATCTGTATTAAATATGAATTTAAAAATAACTGTTTCATAACATCAAAATCTTTTAAAATGCTATTATAACTTCTTGTTTAGAATTTGTACACTTTATTCTAAAGTAATTATTATTTTTAAAATATTTTTTTCTTGTGTTTCTGAAGGGAAAGATAATGCAGAAGGATGTGGGCTACCATTTGCACTGTGTCTTTGTAAATAACACAGCTTGGATATGGGTACTCTTTATTCCCAACAAATGAACAGCCAAATTGGCCATAATAAGTGCTGTGTTTGCAATTATGTGTTTTGCAGGACTGGAGACAAGGTAATGTGGGAACTCTGATGAGATAAATGTACGCCGTGGGTTCTGGGGAGCCTTTTCAGGAAGAGCTGGCACAATGTAGTGTTGGGAGGAGGACCCTGGAGACAGGCACCTGGATTTAAATCCTTCCCAAGGTCTAGCTGTGTGACCTTGAGCAAATGACTTAACTTTTCTGTGCATCAGTTTTCTTATCTGTAAAATTGGGATAATAGTAGTGCCCACCCACCCTGGGAGATTATTAAGAAAACTGAATTAATTGGTATTTTATTTTTTTATTATTTTTTTGAAGATTTATTTATTTATTTCAGAAAGAGGGAGAAAGAGAGGGGAGGGGCAGAGGGAGAAGGAGAGAATTCCAAGCAGACTCCCCCACAGAGCGTGGAGCCTGATGCAGAGCTGATCCCATGACCAGGAGATCATGACCTGAGCCAAAATCAAGAGTCAGTCGCTCAACCAACTGGGCCACCCAGTTGTATTTTCAAAACAATTAGAACAGTGGCCAGTATATGGTGCACACTATACAGATGTTAAATAATAATTTATATTCTCCTCACTAAGTTGTGCTAAAATTAAAACACCGGTGTGTTCTTTATGCTTATTACTTGTATAAATTATATCCTGATGTCTAAGTAAAAATGATTTCAAAATGGGTAATAGTTCACATATAAAATGTGGCTGGAACACATGCAGGCTCATAGAATCAATCAGTCAGCATGCAAATTATGTCCTTTTGTGCATGTGTTCAAGATCTTCCTTCTTTAAGGGAAAACATTTAAATCATTATTTTTTAATTGAAATTGAAACTGACATCATTACCACTTTTTAAAACAGAAATTTCCTGGAACATCTTTACAAACCCCATGATTTGGAAAACTAACCAACGAATATACCTCTGGATCTGAAGGTGGCTCACGGTATCTTTGTAAAGATTCCTTTGATTTTTGGCTCAATAGAGGAAAAAGTTTCAAGCCTGCACACTCTCAGGTTGCTTGTACAGCTGTGCAGGCTGTACACTGCACATCTTCAGAGCCCCCAAGCCATTTCCTATGTGACTGTTGCCACCCAAAGTGTAGACTGAGCAGCCCTGGGCGCCCCACTCCTCGTGTGATCCGTTAGGCCATTTGGGACCTATGTTGTCCTTCTGTCACATGGCAATCTTCCTTTCAATACTTGGAGATAGGGCTATTATACCCAGTCTTCTCTTTTCCAAGTTAAATACAATAACTTCCATCAACCCTGCTTCATACGGCATGTTTCCAAATTCTAAATTTGCTCATTCAACATCGACTGAGTCTTGACTCTGTCGGGTGGTGTGTGTGCCAGGCTGTGGTGATACCACACTCAGTAAGATATAGCCTCTCCCCTCAAAGACCATCTATTCCTTGCCCCAGTTTGCTGCATCCCCCTTGTATTCTGCCTGGCACTCAACAACATTCTCGGTTGATGAAGTCTGGATAGCATCTTGCTTTCTCGGTTGCCACAGCCCAATGCCAAGTTGCTGAGCGTCCAGACTCCCATATTCTGTGCTTAGCCGTGTCTCTCTCTGCCCCACCTTTGGCACTTGGAGGTGTAGAGCTTTATTTTTGTCCGTGCTGAATTTCATATTCTGAGATTTAGTCTATCAAGCCCCAGTTATCAACATGTAAAAAATATTCAATATGTTCATCATCATTCCAAATAAAATGACATTTTAAGTCATCAATTAAGAATGTTAGACAAAGCAGAGTCCCCGATGAGGCCCTGCCCCCCATTTCCATTCCTACCTGTTACCCAGGTCCTTATGGCTTCTGTTTGCATGCTATTTATGTTTTAGAAACTGTGCTCCTCAAACTTGTCCACAAAGCTCTCACGTGAGGCTTTTTCAAAGGTTTTCCCTGAGGTCTTGCTTTTATGTCAATTACATTTCCCTCATTTTTGATCTCAGGATCCTATCAAAGAAAGCACTGGACACGGTAGAAACTGCTTATTTTGGGTGACCCCGTGTTGGTTCCTAATGATCACTGCTACATTCCCCAGGATTCTTATGCCAGCCCTTTAGCAAAAAGTCCTGATGCTTCTGGAAGGAGTAATACTAGAATTAAGAGCCTTAGCAGGTTGTTCACCAAATTTTCCTTTATTCCCCTTAAAACCCTGGCAACTCCTGGTCGTCCATTCTGGCAGCCCCCTCTTGTTCGCTAAGATTCCTCCAAGATCAAGGATTACAAATTCAGCCATCTGAATTGCAAATCCTCTGTGCAAAGCTAAAGGCCATGGTACAACTCTCGGAAGCTGGCAAGAAACATCCCTTGCCTCAGACAGGATCATCCTAATTAATAATAATCACAATAATATTGTGCTTTGCATTTTATCCTGGGACACCTGAACAGACGAATGCTTTATGAACACTATTTAATTAAGCCTTATGACAATCCCGTGAGGGGAACCTGGAAACTGAAAGATTGGTTTAATCTCTGTGTAGGTAAGGCGACCTGTCAGGGGGAGCAGGGCAACAGTGCAGGAGGAGACAGGCTGGGAGGTTAAATAGAGAGGGGGATTGATGGCCGAGGAGCACCAAAACTTTCCTACCCAGTCACCAGCCAGCAGCCAGCAGCCACACACCTAGAGGAAATTCGCACATTTGAGTCTTTCTGAAATGCTCTGGTGGAGTTTTATGTTTGTCCCTCCAAAATAATAGCAATGCTCTATGTGTTTCACTCTTCTAGATGTGATTTTAAATTTCCTGAAGAAAATGCTGATTAAACAATGTTTGTATTTCCTCTCACTCTCTTGCTCTCCCTCCCCTCTCTCTCTCCTTGGTCACCTCTCTGAGGCTCAAATTTGCCAGCCACAAGACTGAGGCACAATTAAGGAAAGCAAATGACCACAGGCGGTGTCAACGCCAAGCCCAGCCCCTGTTCCACCCTACGGCAGTGGGCGGACCCTCAGGGTCTCCCGGGAGAAAGCTCTCCCGATGATTCATCAAGGGCAGTTCCACTCCTGCCCAAGAGGCGCGGATGAGAGCGGCAGGTGCACAGCTTGGGGCCCGGGCTGGTGTCTGCTCCAGCCAGACTCTGAAACACTTCCCTAGTCACCTAAAACAAAACCAGAGTGAACAGTTCAACCTCTTCTTTGCGAAGCTCCCTTGAGAAATAAAGTCTGTGTGATATTGAGTAATGGAAAAAAAAAATAATTTGAAACTTCCTATATTGACAAACATAACACGCAGGGATTATTATTTTTTTTTAATTGTGGGCACTTTCGAAATAAAGCTTTACCGCTCTAAGAAGTACTTGCTAAACGAAATTGTCTAAACTTTGCACCCAACCACAAAACCAAGGTGTGTTGCCTCAAAATACATTTAATGGAACGCTGTCTTCCAGCTGAGTTCGTTGTCTTCCTTCACACTTTGCCACCGCGCAGCACGCACATGGCCGAGAAGTCTCTCAGGAGCCTTCCCTGGCTATGGTTTCCTCTCCGGAGCCACAGCTCACAGGTCCACCCCCCCTGGAAGGACCCAGTGATGGCCAAGAAACGAGTAGAGACGTGAATAACTGGTCCCTGGGATAAGCCTCAACAACGGTCATGTGGGTTGCTCGGTGTTCTCTGTGGAAAATCCGTCTGGGCTGTCATTGCCTGCACTTTGTGGAACTTTGCCCTCATTTTCCTGTTCACCTTCCTGTCAGGGGGTGAAGCCAGTATAGCAGCCATCGTTGGATTCAGCACAGTTAGAATGGCTTACACCTATTTCTCTGTTATTTACTCTGTGCGCGCGTGTGAGTGTGAGTGTGTGTGTGTGTGTGTGCCTGTCTCTGTCTCTCTCGATATATATAAATGTATATACACATACCCAAATGTGGACAGAGAAAACGTGCACCCATTCAAATAGGCACAAACAGGAGATACAGATATCTATTCATATATCTATTTATCCATAGATTCTTCTCCCGTCCATTCACTGCCAACACCAATTGCTTCAGAGACGAGGAAATGAAATGCTATTTTTAGAGAAAAGACTGATCTTTCATACGGATTGTCCAGAAAATGACGCAGCCTGCCACCCATTCAGACCTCAAGGCATTCAAGTGCTGCTTTGTTCCAATGCTTACTTCTAGTCAAAGTTCATACTCTCAGATTAAATGAGCCTCCCTCGGCCAAAAGAAAAGGCTCCACCAGCATTGCTACGGGTGCCCTTCCTTCTGCGTCTGCCCCACACGGGAGAAAGAGTGAACTTGGGCTTTTCAAAACTCGCTGCCCAATTATATTTTTAAAAAGATGTTTTGCTGACATCTAGAGGCATTGGGTAATAACACTTATTAATAATGATTCTTCCCACTTCTAGGGTGTCTCGTGTCATGCGAGCCCCCAGCTCTTTACACACATTAATTAATTACGCATCACAGCACCCCTGTGAGGTAGACTAGGTAAGCATTATTATGTGCAAAGGATTTATTGATTTTTCAAAGCAATATATAGCTGAGGCACAGAGGGGAAAACCATAGGAGCGTGAATTAAGGAAGGAAAAAAGGGAGATACAGTGAATGTAAAAGAAAACAAATAAAAGGAAGAATTACCCCCACTGTGCTCTTTAGAAAGGAATGATTACTTCACAAGTTTCCAGGGTCTGAATGTTAACTAATTTGGTTGTCAGCAACTTATGCAAAAGACAATAGGAAATTGGAAGGAGGGAATCAGCAATAAAATGTCCAAGTCTTCCTTTCTGACCCTATTCGCAGGGCTCCCCGCTATGGGTGCTCCCCTCCTGGGTGCTCTTCGCAGTTAGTAAGGGGCTGTGAGAGTGGGACAGCCCTCTGATTTATGATGGAGGCATTTTGTTTGTGGCGGTGGTGGGGGTGAAAGATGGGGTGCGTTGAGGAGGAGGGGGGAGAAACTACAGCGGAGTTTCTATGCAAAAATATGCTTGGAGGCTGTGGAATTTAAACTATGCCACTGAGCGCAGCTATAAATTGACTATTTTTTGGAATTCTTCTAGTCTTGTTTTATGGTAGTGGCTCAGCTGGTCTTTTTTTTTTTTTTTAAGTGATAACTATTCTAGGTTCTTATTTTAGGCATGATTCTTATTTATTTCTATGGAGCAAAAACTTCTAGGGCTTACTATTCATTTCCAAGCTGAAAGATAATATTCTACTTAAAAAGAAAAGTGTCATAAAATCACTAGCTTGCAGACACCGAGACATGATAGAAGATGCACGAGATGCTTTATATTCTTCATATAAGTTATTGTAATGCTTTGTTTTTATGAGGATAACAATAAGTTGCCTTTAAAACAGCTTATTTTGTTCAAAACTCATACTCATTGGGCTTTAAAAAAACATAACAGCAAAGTAAAGTGAACGTAAGTGAGTATAAATGGCTCTCCGGAACGTGAGGGTGCTTATCCTTGAAGTTGACACTGAAATTAAAAATTACCACCTTTGGGGCACCTGGGTGGCTCAGTCAGTTAAGTGCCTGCCTTCGGCTCAGGTCAAGATCACAGGGTCCTGGGATAGAGTCCCACATAAGGGCTCTCTGCTCAGCGGGGAGTCTGCTTCTCTCTCTCCCTCTGTGATCTCTCTCACATTTGATCTCTCAAGTGGAAAGATGAAATCTTAGGAAAAAAAACTGACCACCTTTCCCTCCACCTCCTGTCCACTAGTCCTCTTCCCTCACATTCCCAGGCACATGGAACCCACATCTGTCACCACAAACACTGCCACCTCTGTTGCATCTCTGTGGGAAATTGAACCCTAGACCAAGGCTCAAAATTAGAGAGAGAGGGTATTCTGAGGAAAGCGAGGCCCATCAGGAAAGTGCCACCTCCGGGCGCAGTTTCCTGGTGGACTTTCTTCATCCATTGTCTACTTCTGTGGGATTGTTTCTTCTCTTCATATCCATACTGACAGAAATTCTACCAATCCTAAATTTATTATCATCAACTCTTTTTCTTTTTTTAGACGTCATACATGATTGATTTATTAATCATTCACTGATTGGAATGAATGACTGGTCCCTCCCAAAGGGCTGCTCCGACCAGCTCTCTGGAAGACGGTGCAGTTTTGTTTGAGGGAGAGGTGAGATGAGTCATTTGGAATTGTGGCTCCCTTCGGGGAGAGGCAGGCTGGAGAGTTACCTGATATTAGACAGGGAAGAGGGCTGCTGGGGAAAAGAAAGAGGTGTCTGTTGGAAGACAGGGGGTAGATGCCTGACAAACCAATCTCTAAATGTTGCCTCGGTGAGGGAAGAAACCCTTCTTCCTCTTCCTTCTCCTCCCTCCTGCTCTTTGCCTGACCTGGTGTTCCCAGACATCACATCTTTGCTACAATCCATCCATCCTTTGGGCTAAGGAGGCTTCAGGAGCTCACCTAGGAATCCAAACATCAGCAATAATCTTGTTTCTCAGGGAAAATGTCCTTAAAGTTCCAAATTATGGGATAAAAAAACAATTTGGGAAACCACCCCCTTCAAAAATCAGAGAGTGCTTTACTGTCCTCACACAAGTAGTGGTAAGAGAGCCAAGGAATCCCCCGTAGTCGTCTCTATGGCACCACATTTCTTTTAGTTTTAGGACCTGATTGAGTTCATGGGCCCTGCCGTTCATATATTCCATGCTTTAAGAAAAGAATTTATGATCAGCCTTTCTGGGTANCATGCTTTAAGAAAAGAATTTATGATCAGCCTTTCTGTGTACAATCTTGTCCTACAAAGAGATATGCAGCCACTTGCCTAAGATAGCAACAATTTCTACCAAGTGAATATTAGCGAATAGGGGTGTCACTTCTTTTTCATGGTTCGATGCCTCCTGGGTGATCAGCAAGCCGGGTCGTTTAAACACTGCTGTGCACTAGGAACACGTGCCTATTTGCAGAGCAGCTAGTGATATGAAAGAAAACATGCGTGGGTTCTAAAAATCAAGGGATTGGCTAAGAAAGACTTTTATTTTTAGGAACTGGGCCTTCTTGGAGGGTCATTTTGAGTTCTGTAGTTTTTCAAGCAAAATTTTAATTCAATAAAACATTTGGAGTTAGTGGAATCAGCGAATGGGGGTTGATAAGGACTTTTTGCTGCTTGGCTTCATCTTAAATTCTGGATGAATTAGGGAAAGAGTTAGGCAATACAGGGGGGAGATGTGTTGGTCATACTCGAGCATCGGTATTCACTGCAGAGAGCTGAAGGTCTCTGCCTCATTATCACTGCCTCTCACCACACTTAGGACCTTCATTTTCTTTTTACGATCACAGCAGCAACCACTTGGTTCACTCATCTGACTGTGAGTATGTACTGATCTCTGGTTCTAAAGATTAAAAGACACTCATAATAGAAGCATCTCTCCTTTGTCCAACCCTCCCCTCCATGATCTTCTATCTCCTGTACAGTAAAAGCCAAAATCCTTACTGCAGCTGGTATGTTCCTAGCTAGTCTGTTGCCTCTGACCCCTCTGACCTCAGCTCCTGTACTCTCCCAGTTACTCACGCCACTCAGGCTTCCTTGCTTTTCCTTAAGCACTTCAGAAACACTCCTGCCCCGGGGCCTTTGCACTTGCCATTTTTTCTGTCTTGTTTCCCTGGATATTTACATGGCTCCCTCTCTCATTTCCTTTAGGTCTTGGCTCAGTATCATCTTCTCAGGGAGGTCTTCCTTGGCCTTTACCGACTTTTTCAACACTCTTTTCCCTTCCCAGACCATGTATGCTTCCCGTCCTTTAACTCTGCTCTATTCTTCTTATAGACATTTTGATAAACATAAAATTATTTATATTTTACTTCTTTATCGTTGGTATCCCTCAAGCAGAACAGAAGCATATAAGGTCAGGAATTGCTGCTTTGTTCACTGCTGTATCCTCAGGACCGAGAACCATACCCACCACTTAGTAGGTGCTTAATAGACATGTGTTTAAGTGAATCTAGGGGAAAGTCCTAGGGATCAAGGGTGGAAGTTGTTCATAGAAATCTGATGTGTAAATGTGGGAGCACCAGGCAGTAAATTTAAACACGCAGAGAAATTAACTTTCTTTAAAGTGGCCAGTTGAACAAATTGAAATCACAGACCAAATGATGCCAGCAAGCCTTTAATGAAACTACCACAAGTTCATTCAAGGCCGCCCAGATGATTTCGAAAGCCACGTGGCAGAGTGTGTCTATTTCAGAGTGATAAATGCACGTTCTACTGCTGATGCTTCCTTCAGAAATCTTGTGTAGCTCAGTGGAGCTAATTTATAAACCTTAACTACTGTAGCTAATTTAACTCGCTAATTTTAGACATTGTATTGAATTACAATCTGCATTTTATTGTGTATCATTTTGTCTACTGCTAACATTAATATGCATTTTGTGATGTGGAACTACAAATGTTTTAAATACATATTTACGCGTTAGAAAGCATTTGTGTTAACTAGATTTTTTTTCTTTTGTATATTTTAAAGGCCGTCCTGTCAGATCATACATCCACTAGGCAGAGCCTCACATGCTGAGGCCCAGATGGAACAAGTCAGGAGGGGATCCCAGGTTGGAAGGCCTAATAGGAATTTGGTAAATTCTTCCTTTTATTTCTCTTTCCCTATTGGAATAGCAAGAAAATGTGGTCTGGGGAAAGATGCTGAAAATATTGCAATTGGTCTCCACATGTAACCACTCAGACGGTGCAGCGGTATTGCCAAAAACAAAACAAAACAAAACAAAAAAAGACATTATTGGCAAATAGACTCAAGTCAATCGGAAGTAACTCAGAGGGTCTATACACATTTTTGAAGAGGTAATATGTATTATAATCCCTTTCACTACTCTTTATTGTCCTATTACCTAAATTGATAAAATGTTAAAAAAATTTCCGCTTGTATGCTATGTATGTTCATTCTTTCTCCCTTGTGAGCTCCTCAAATTCAGATCAGAACTTTATTGATGACTCTTGCCTCCTCCCACTATCCCCCAGACACATCATCCCTTCCCACACTGACACCTTCTAGTGTATAAAACAGTTCTATGTATGTAGAAATAATCTGAACAAATCATTGTTTATAGAAACAAAATAAATCTTAGATTTATGCCCATGTGTGTACACGGGCACACTCTTGTCACTACAAGATCACCATGGCCCCAGAGTGGAGACTAACCATTCTTTTTCAGGCAGCTTTACAACTATTATGCTACCCACATTTTCAGGGAAGGTCCGTATCTTTTTGCAATTTATTTATCCTGCTTGTGAGACTGCGTGGATGCATTTGACACTTATTAGCAGGAAGGGCTTCCATGAACACAAAGACTTAGAATAAATGTTGGAAAAGAGTGGCTCCATTATTTGCAA
This sequence comes from Ailuropoda melanoleuca, assembly GCF_002007445.2. Lineage (NCBI taxonomy): Eukaryota > Metazoa > Chordata > Mammalia > Carnivora > Ursidae > Ailuropoda > Ailuropoda melanoleuca. The sequence goes on from NC_048236.1 coordinate 9,469,856, forward strand.
GGAAGTGTACTTCCTCATTTTTAAAACAAGAAGGATAAAGAGTAACATTCTTTTTCCCTCTTAAGTGTAATTGGTATTTCCTTGTAGTTAATATCTATAAAGTACCTTTAAGGGATTGGCCCAAGTTTTAGTAGGCGTAATGAACACATGAAAGAAAAAAACATATATACAAGTTATGGCCCACAACAGACCTTGCTGGAAGACAGCAGGGGGTAGTAGAAAGAGTGTGGCAGTTGGTAAATCTTGGGTCCCCACCTACAAACTGTGTGTCATCTTTAGGAGGTTAGCACTTACTTCTATTATTTTTTAAGATTTTATTTATATTTGAGAGAGAGAGAGAGAGCATAAGTTGGGGGCAGGGAGGAGAAGAGAGAGAGAGAGCATAAGTTGGGGGCGGGGAGGAGAAGAGGACAAGGGAGAAGCAGACTCCCTGCTCAGCAGGGAGCCAAAGGAAGGGCTTGATCCTAGGGTCCTGGGATCTTGACCTGATCCGAAGGCAGAGGCTTAATCCCTTAACCAAGTGAGCCCGCATTTACTAACTTTTAAATAAGGACTACCATTTTCATTTTATAGATGAGGAAAAAAAGCCTTGGAGGGTTTGCAAAAGAAAAGAATCT
>NC_048236.1:9471010-9481621 GCF_002007445.2 Ailuropoda melanoleuca
CTGCTTTGTTCACTGCTGTATCCTCAGGACCGAGAACCATACCCACCACTTAGTAGGTGCTTAATAGACATGTGTTTAAGTGAATCTAGGGGAAAGTCCTAGGGATCAAGGGTGGAAGTTGTTCATAGAAATCTGATGTGTAAATGTGGGAGCACCAGGCAGTAAATTTAAACACGCAGAGAAATTAACTTTCTTTAAAGTGGCCAGTTGAACAAATTGAAATCACAGACCAAATGATGCCAGCAAGCCTTTAATGAAACTACCACAAGTTCATTCAAGGCCGCCCAGATGAATTTCGAAAGCCACGTGGCAGAGTGTGTCTATTTCAGAGTGATAAATGCACGTTCTACTGCTGATGCTTCCTTCAGAAATCTTGTGTAGCTCAGTGGAGCTAATTTATAAACCTTAACTACTGTAGCTAATTTAACTCGCTAATTTTAGACATTGTATTGAATTACAATCTGCATTTTATTGTGTATCATTTTGTCTACTGCTAACATTAATATGCATTTTGTGATGTGGAACTACAAATGTTTTAAATACATATTTACGCGTTAGAAAGCATTTGTGTTAACTAGATTTTTTTTCTTTTGTATATTTTAAAGGCCGTCCTGTCAGATCATACATCCACTAGGCAGAGCCTCACATGCTGAGGCCCAGATGGAACAAGTCAGGAGGGGATCCCAGGTTGGAAGGCCTAATAGGAATTTGGTAAATTCTTCCTTTTATTTCTCTTTCCCTATTGGAATAGCAAGAAAATGTGGTCTGGGGAAAGATGCTGAAAATATTGCAATTGGTCTCCACATGTAACCACTCAGACGGTGCAGCGGTATTGCCAAAAACAAAACAAAACAAAACAAAAAAAGACATTATTGGCAAATAGACTCAAGTCAATCGGAAGTAACTCAGAGGGTCTATACACATTTTTGAAGAGGTAATATGTATTATAATCCCTTTCACTACTCTTTATTGTCCTATTACCTAAATTGATAAAATGTTAAAAAAATTTCCGCTTGTATGCTATGTATGTTCATTCTTTCTCCCTTGTGAGCTCCTCAAATTCAGATCAGAACTTTATTGATGACTCTTGCCTCCTCCCACTATCCCCCAGACACATCATCCCTTCCCACACTGACACCTTCTAGTGTATAAAACAGTTCTATGTATGTAGAAATAATCTGAACAAATCATTGTTTATAGAAACAAAATAAATCTTAGATTTATGCCCATGTGTGTACACGGGCACACTCTTGTCACTACAAGATCACCATGGCCCCAGAGTGGAGACTAACCATTCTTTTTCAGGCAGCTTTACAACTATTATGCTACCCACATTTTCAGGGAAGGTCCGTATCTTTTTGCAATTTATTTATCCTGCTTGTGAGACTGCGTGGATGCATTTGACACTTATTAGCAGGAAGGGCTTCCATGAACACAAAGACTTAGAATAAATGTTGGAAAAGAGTGGCTCCATTATTTGCAAGGAAGTGTACTTCCTCATTTTTAAAACAAGAAGGATAAAGAGTAACATTCTTTTTCCCTCTTAAGTGTAATTGGTATTTCCTTGTAGTTAATATCTATAAAGTACCTTTAAGGGATTGGCCCAAGTTTTAGTAGGCGTAATGAACACATGAAAGAAAAAAACATATATACAAGTTATGGCCCACAACAGACCTTGCTGGAAGACAGCAGGGGGTAGTAGAAAGAGTGTGGCAGTTGGTAAATCTTGGGTCCCCACCTACAAACTGTGTGTCATCTTTAGGAGGTTAGCACTTACTTCTATTATTTTTTAAGATTTTATTTATATTTGAGAGAGAGAGAGAGCATAAGTTGGGGGCAGGGAGGAGAAGAGGGCAAGGGAGAAGCAGACTCCCTGCTTAGCAGGGAGCCAAAGGAAGGGCTTGATCCTAGGGTCCTGGGATCTTGACCTGATCCGAAGGCAGAGGCTTAATCCCTTAACCAAGTGAGCCCGCATTTACTAACTTTTAAATAAGGACTACCATTTTCATTTTATAGATGAGGAAAAAAAGCCTTGGAGGGTTTGCAAAAGAAAAGAATCTAAGTCAAGCGCTTAACACACAGTAGAAACTTGACGCATGTTAACTCGCTAACAGTAACAATAAAGACATCACCTGCATTTATGAAGCCTTCACCCTGTCCCCAGCATGCTGGGGGTCACTCTGTCTGTATCACCTTATTTAATTGTTACCACATCTTCTGCCCCTTTTTGTAGGTTGAGAAACTGAGGCACCAGTGGCGTGCGCGCGCGCACACACACACACGTAAGTACTATGATTTTCCCTGGGAAAGACCATAGCTGCGAAGCATTTGCTGAGACCCTCTTGCAGCACCAACAATGAGACTTAGCTTTCCCGACTTGTTTTGGTTTTTGTCTTTCTATCTCAGTACAAACCCAGCCCTTATACTCTCTTTATACCACAAAGGGCAGTTACACACTGTGTCAGCTTTTCAGATATTTCAGAATAAATTCCACATTTTCTTGAGCTACCAGAACTAAACGTGACACTTTTTGTTTTGGAGAGGCTAACCGTGAGTAGTTGCCTCCATTTGCAAGTTCATTTTCTGCAGCCGTGGACATTTTCCCCAAGTTCTGTCTTTCCTGAAATAGTAAAGGAATAAGGTCTTTGGCATTATGGAAGTGTGTATTTAGGTGAGTGAAGCATTTCTTGTGTTCAGCTAAGACCATCTGAGAGAGATGATTTTCATAGCAGCTAACAGTTGGGTAGTGCTTTATAGTTGACATGGGATTGTCCCAACTCATGATCCCTTTTGAGCCTCCCCCAAACCCAGCGAGATATCAGGGACCCTTGTTCTACTCCACAGACGCAGAGGCTGACGGCGCCAAGTTGAGACAATCCAAGAGGAGCTTTGGGCTGTGGGCGGGCCTCATGCAAACATCACCTCCAACCATCAGGACAACTCCACAGGGTCCAATTTCTCATCCCCACTTTACCGATAAGGAGAGAGAAGTGAAGCAAATCGGCTGAAAATAGAGCTGGCGCGTGGCAGAAATGGAATTTGAGCTCACGACTCACTGGGCTGCTCCAAGGCTGTGGCAGCAAGTCATGCTCCCTTCCCCAGGCCTTCCCTTCCCTTCTCTACTTAGCTTCTCTGGAGGGCTTTTTAGCTTCTTCACACTGCAAGCGAAACCCACCAGAGCTTTGTAGGGATCATACATGGGAATACGTCATTGAAGGTCCTTAGCCAGATACCACCTTGGGTTCCTGGAAGGGCTGAAACTGTGCCAAGGCAAAATGTCAGTGGTGGCTCCTGGTGAGCGGTGTCTCACGGAGAACAATACAGTGGAATGTGTCTGAAACACGTGATAAATGTCCATGTAATTCAAAGGCATGGAGCAAAAAGATCTACATCCTTTATACAAAGTGTTAGCAAGACCAAAAAGGCACATGTGTCAGAAGAGCTTTGGACTGGCAGCCTCAGATGACCGCAACACTCTTCCGTCTTTAGTGATTTCCTCTTCCCCATGGGAAATTCAGGCCTTGTGTCAGATCTGAACAACAGGTGCTTATCGAGACTCTACTGTACAAAACATAAGGAAATTGAGGTATCACTAGTAGAAAAAATCATGTTTTCCCGCTCCCGTTGAACCTCAGAAGGAATCTCAAATTACTTGAAAACATATTTTGTTCCATTTTTCTTAAGCTTTCTGATTTAATGAAGAAATCTAATGAAAATCAGCTTGAGCTTATTAAGACCCTTAATCCATGAAAGGGAGTGGAGTGTGCCTATCGATCTAATTATGGATCTATCCACGTATCTCTGCGTCTACGTGTCCTATATACCTACCTGCTTGTCTACCTATACTCACCCGTACATACATATTTATATAGGCATGAGTAAGACTGCCTAAAAATGTTAATGGCCTCCATAAAAGCCACCGTTTTGCGGAGAGCTAGGGAAACATCCTCACAAGCCAAAGCTTTCATTTCATTGTATCGGAAGGGATAGGCTGCACATACACAAGCCATTCTGCCCTCCCCTCTCTCATCCCACTGTGTGCTCTGCCTCACACAACTTTCCCTTTCCTTCCTCCTGTTCTTCCTCTCCCCGTCTCTCCCTCTTTTTGCCGTTATTAGGGAGCCTTTGTCCTTTAGCCAGAAGCAAGCCTCCAGGCGATACCCCATGTTCTAATAAAGCAGCCCCTTTTGTCAATGGCGGTAATGATGACCTCTTTTGCAGCTGCCCCCGGTGTTGCATTTTGTAACACAATTTGGCCTCTTTGGGCTCTGGTTAGTCCTATTTAAAGTACTGCAGGGGTCCCCTGTTTGATCTCTAATTGATGTAATTGACTGGGAATAATAGGGAAGGCTTTATAGATGTTTATTGATAGCTAATTTTCCTTCATCCATTGTTTAATTCGATAAGAGCATAACCTAATTTATCGTCACTCCAATAGGGATCCATTACCCTTTTGATAAATGCTTCTGGGGCCAACTTGTCAGTAACTGATTTCAAAGAGCTGTTTAGCCCACAGAGTCCATCATTAGTTAATGGCAGTTTAGAAAGCTAATGATGTTATAAATTACAATCAATAAGAACATGGAAATTACAGTTGTTGGGCAAGATAACGCTATATTATTAACCCAACACCAAACCACACCTTTGCCTACTGTATGTGTGGAGGGTTTTTACAGCCATTTACTAATCTTCATGATTAACCCCGAAAGCCATGGATCAGGAGGGAAATAGTGGGAGTAGGGGTACTCACTCTTACAGCACATTGCAGAAGGAGAGAGGAATTGCACTCTGTTCCTCTGTCACGGAGGGACTCCAAGGGCCAACACATGAGCACACACGTGTCTGCAGCTCAAGTCTTGAGTCTGAGCCTATCACACTGCCTTGCAAATCATGACTTAGCAAAAGTAACACTTCCAATTTATCAACGCAGGTGCTTAATTGACTAACCCTTGGAGTTTCCAGATAACATCATCTGTTTTATTCGAAGTGTCTTGTTGGCAAGCAGCAGTTTTCTCCTTTTGAGAAAACTTCACTGTAGTCCTTTATGAACAAGGACGAACAGCCGGAGTTGATTTGGGACATCCCATCATCGAGTCTCCATGCTTACTTCCGTGATGCCCATGTCTTCCTTGCCGAGTTCTTAATGGTTGAGACTGGTCGGCTGTTTTACAGATATAGATCACTGGCAGGATCTTTTTATTTTATTCTCTGTGACTCATTTGTTCCTGGCAATCACTTATTTCCCTCAACAGCTCATCTGAGTAATAGAGGAATAAATGCTGGGTCTTCCAATTACACATTCCCCTTTCCCTGTCTCCATACAATGGATTGCCCATCAATTCTTCTCTGAGGGGAAAAAAAAATAAATTGTTTTCTACTAATACAGCAGTGGGCAGAGTGAGCTCAAGACAGAGACTGAGTTGCCAGCAGAATCTATCTTTCTGTACTAATGCTTTACTTTTCTAATTCTTTTTTTTTAAGGTCTTAGTTGTTAGAAAAACTAAAACACTCTAGGTAGATAAGACTCAGTTGAAAATGGAATTGTCAGAGGGTAGAAAATAAAACTACACATTCTGAGAAGTTATTCTCAATAATCAGATAAGATAAAGGATGAAAATCTCTCAGAATAAGGGATTTGTTACCCGAAGAATGAAAGCAGGATAAAGTACCGCTACTTGGGGGTATGTCATACTTTGTAAGTCTTTATTTCCTAAGAATCTATAAAACCCGAGGCTGCTAAGTTCTGCCCTTTGAATCCTTCTTATAACTCCTTGAAGTAAATGGAGAAATTATGTCCTAAGTATAGGAAACAGCTTCTCCTTTCCTTATGTGAGTTTTTTTTTTTATTTCTATATGGTCATTCTTATTCTTAAAACATTCAGTAATGTCTTCTTCTGGAAGTACCCAATTTCCAACTAAATCAATATTCTTCATTGATATGCTATTTAGATCTCAGTAAAACATAAACGCTCATCGTAAATATTACCAATGTTTCAATGATTCAATGATTCCTGGAGGGAAGAGGAGATGGGGAGTTACTGTTTAATGGGTACAGACTTTCAGAGTAGGATGCTGAGAAAGTTTTGTAGACGGTGCTGATGGTTGCACAACATGAACGTACATAATGCCACAGGACCATACACTTAAAAATGGCTAAAATGTTAAATTTTATCATACATCCATTTTACCACCATATAAAAATAATACTTCCTAAAGCAATGCTTGCCTTTTACATTGCTGTGATAGTTGGGGTAGATCAGCATTCAATAGGCAGAAATTTAATGCAGACGAAACAAGAAAAAAAATCCTGTCATTTGGAGAAGGTTTAAAATGCAGGTGATTCTATCCGCGTCCACTCACCTCTCCCATCCATATGGGCTACTTCAGAGCATTTAACAATCACATGATTCTTCCTTTGGTTTTCGGCTCAGCAACAGAAAAGAGAAGGAAGGGCAAGCAGGACTGAGAGATTCTTGGTGCACATGGAAAGATGTCAATTTATTCAATAGTTCCCATGGAAGTCTTCAGAAAGAGGACTCAAACTTCAGGATTTCATTTCTTTGTCTGTTCGTACATTTAACAAAAACTGTATTGAGTCGTTATCATGGGGCCCAGTACTGGAGCAGGCACTGGGGATAATGGAAATATTTTTCCTGAGGAGATCCAATTCTGAGTGCAGAGTGAAAACACAACGTGCAAGAAAAGGGTAAAAACAAAATTGAGCTAATGATACGAATGGCAATGTGGGATTATCCCAAACAGACTAGGATTATTTGCCACAAGAGCCACAAACCTAGAGCAATGAAAGGTGACTTGGTGCATGGATCAGAGACACCATTTTAAAGAAGAGAGTGCACAAAGTGAGCGTGGATGTGCACATCAATTCAGAGAGAAGGGGAACAGGGAAGGGAGGGTGTGAGCAAGAGCGTAGCTAAGAAGGTAATGGATGCAGTATGTCCAGCAGGCAGTGGGGGTGCTCCTTTCACCAGGATGGACCTTAGGGAGATTCACGGTCACACTGCAGTAAGTGTCCACATCTCAGATGGCAAATCCATGAAAGCAAATGCGGTGAGCTAGGATAGAAAGGAGGGACTCTCAGCACCATTTAGTGTGGAAGAATCTGGATTAAACAGGTTATGAGATGGGGTTATGGAAGGAGGAATTCAATGCTATAGTGACAGTTGAGGGCCTTTTGTTAACTGTGAGATTATATACATGAACACACATACATATATACATATATGCACATATATTGTGTTCTCATGTATATTGATGTATAAGCATTTATTCCGTATAAGCATATACATGTGACTTCTTATATCTAGTGCTGCTCTAAGAAAGCTGAAATGGAAAAAAAAAAAATGGTTGGTTCCAAAAGATAAGATCAATATCAAAGATAGGGGTTTATGTAAACACATAACAAAATATCACCCCCAATTTGAAACATCTCCCTTATTTTATTCACTCAGTAAAAGTGTAAGCTCTGTGAGGGTAGGAGTTTGTATCTGTCTTGCTCACTACTCTATCCTCAGCACTTGCAAGAGCACCAAGCACATAATAGATGCTCAGTAAATAACTTATCACTGTATTTGCTAAATGATGTCTTGCAAAACTACAGATTTAAAGTAACCTTCTACACTATTTCTGTCTCAACAGGGCTGTAGAGTTCATTTTTTTCATTTGCTTATTCAGTATCTATTTATTTAACACTTAGCATGCGCTCGATGAAGATACAATGATGACAAAACCTTTGAAGCAGTGCCTGTTCCCCTGGACAATATACTCTAACTCGGAAGATGGATATTAAGGAAATAATCAAACAAATAAAATAAAATGGCAAACTTTTCTCTGAAGGAGAAGTTTAAGGTTCTCTGGTATACAATGAGAGGTGGGTCCCTAAGGTGACCCCAGGAACTAAAAGAATCTTAATTATCTTAAATCCCGAAAAGCAGGACTTATGTATTTTTTTTTAAGATTTTATTTATTTATTCAACAGAGATAGAGACAGCCAGTGAGAGAGGAAACACAAGCAGGGGGAGTGGGAGAGGAAGAAGCAGGCTCATAGCAGAGGAGCCTGATGTGGGGCTCGATCCCGTAACGCTGGGATCACGCCCTGAGCTGAAGGCAGACGCTTAACCGCTGTGCCACCCAGGCGCCCCTATGTATTTGTTTTTTGGCCCAGCATTTAGCTTAGGGTTTTGTACACAGTAGTTGATCAATAGATATGCATTGAATAGAGTTGTTTTCAAATGGGTGGTCCAACTATTTCACTCATTAATGAAAATAGTCAATTAGCAATTACCTAATCATTCTAGATAAACAGATTACTTATTCTCATTTATTTTTTCCAGAAAAGAAAGAAAAAAATTACATGCACAATCCCCCTCACTATATAACTTTATGTGGTGTAAAGTTAAATTCAAATCAAAAAGTATGGAAGTTAGTTATTTCCCTTTCATATTGGTTTCTTCCTCATTATGCCAATTTTATGAATTGGAAGGGTGAGGAAACTCTATTCAGAACTCCATGGAGGGGATGAGGGAACTCTGTTCAGTGATCATGTGTGAGGTGGGTATAATGTGTGATGTCTACCATTTCTAAGCTTTGGATTTTCACTGAACCACCGCATCAAAGAAACTCTTTTTAACACATTTTTACCGTACAAAGCATGAATATACTATTGTGCGTATCTTATGTTTCCCTAAGGCTCCACATTGAGCCATATCCTACAGAATCTCCATCGGGCGACAGCAGAATTGGGAGGAGAAGGGGGTTCCCACCAAAGCCTCGTCTCTCCCTCCCTCTCCAGTCCTCTTAGCATCTCCCCTCCTTCCTTGGTAGATTCAAAATCATTTTCATAGAAACCATTCGTAATCTTGCAAAAATGAATTGTGATACTGGGGTTGGGTATACACAGCAGAGCAGATGAAATCTTAAAAATTAAATGAAATATTCTACGTCCAGACATGGGCCATTAACAATAAACAAGGGAAGCACCATGCAAGTCCCAGAGAGGGAGCGGATCCCAGGCGACTCTGCGTCTGTCCTCTGTGAGCCACTGGCTGCCCTTGCACAGTGCTTCCGTGGCTACTCTGAAGACATGGCAGAGGGGGAGCGAGTCGAGGGAGCTGCTTGCAGATTGATTTCCTTGCTTCAATAGCTACTTGACGCGGCAAAGTTTGGCTCTATTCTGTTTTCAAATTGAAAATTTATACAGAAGTGAGAAAAACCACCACACCCAACAATGAATTAATAATAGCTGCCAACTAGCTGCGAGACCCATTATATTCATAATGCTTCCCGATGCCGTTCTCATTGCCTGCGAAAGAGAATTTGTCCTTAAGCTGCTTATTCCAAACTACATGTGAAGACAACAAATTGTATGGCATGTTTATCCAATAAGGCATAGCAAGAAGACGAAAGAATCAGATGGGAGGGAGTGAAAAGAAATAGAAATTTAGCAGCTAGCCAGCCTGAAATAAAGCAGGCAAGATTACAAGACACATGTACATTCTCCACGGTCCCTAAAGTCTCTAGCGAAAAGGTAGAAATGAACTAATTTATTAGTAAAATCACATCAGGGGCAGTAATTTCATGTTAGTGAATTTACATGTAATAACATTAGGCTCCCCACCTCCATTTCACCAGTGTGGCCCTATCCGATGATGAATGAGGTGCCTAAAGAAAGATGATAGTTTGATTGTTTTCACAGCAAACAGATCAGCATTTTAATTTCTTGCCTCTGTGTTTATTGCTTATTTGGCCCCTTGCTCGGCTTGTAAAAACTTGGCTAAATGGAAATGAATAAATGTAATTACTGCGGGTGACAGTGGTAATCTGTGTGGGTTTTTCATATTGGCTTTGCCAGCGTTAATCTAATCACCGGAGAATATGTGTCACCGCACAAATGCACTGACAGAAAGCAGAGTTCTCAGTCAGTGCCAAGCACACACAGGCTGGAAAGCACAGAGGCAGAGGGCTGTTTCTGCACCCAGTGCCTGCTTCCCCTCCGCGGGAGGAGCAGACGCTTCCCAAGTACCCTGCAAGGTGCATGTGTGTGCACAGGAAATGCTTCGTAGTTCGTAGTTGGGGGGAACCCCAAAGGAGGCTCGCACATGATCTTCAAGCCAAAACAAATGGAGACCCACGTTTTCCCCAGTGGGAGGATGAGGTGTCCCAGGGCACCGGGCTAAGTGAAGACTGAAATTTTCCATTTCTCCCCATACTAAATGGCTGGGAGGGCTGGTTACTAAGTGGCTTCACCTTTCAGGGTTTTTGTTTTCCATCTAGAAGAGGGAGATGGGACAAGTCAGATTGTCTGATGTTTGCATGTGCGGGAGGGGCAGCAGGGGGTGAACCAGGCAATCAGTGTGGGGTAGGAAGGATGAAATGAGATAATGTATGTTAAAGTGTCTTGAGAACTACAAAGCAAAGCTAAATGGAGCAGAAGAGAGTCCTTCAAAACAGACTTTATTATATACAAGATTTATTTTATCAAAGCAGCAGGGAAGCAAAGGATTATTCAGTAAATGGTAGTTGAATGGCTGCTTAGCATTTCAGGAAAAAAAGAAAAAAGTCAAGACTTGAAACTCCAAATACTGGTCAAAAGTA
>NC_048236.1:9486034-9526833 GCF_002007445.2 Ailuropoda melanoleuca
TTTTTTTTTTTATTTCTATATGGTCATTCTTATTCTTAAAACATTCAGTAATGTCTTCTTCTGGAAGTACCCAATTTCCAACTAAATCAATATTCTTCATTGATATGCTATTTAGATCTCAGTAAAACATAAACGCTCATCGTAAATATTACCAATGTTTCAATGATTCAATGATTCCTGGAGGGAAGAGGAGATGGGGAGTTACTGTTTAATGGGTACAGACTTTCAGAGTAGGATGCTGAGAAAGTTTTGTAGACGGTGCTGATGGTTGCACAACATGAACGTACATAATGCCACAGGACCATACACTTAAAAATGGCTAAAATGTTAAATTTTATCATACATCCATTTTACCACCATATAAAAATAATACTTCCTAAAGCAATGCTTGCCTTTTACATTGCTGTGATAGTTGGGGTAGATCAGCATTCAATAGGCAGAAATTTAATGCAGACGGAAAACAAGAAAAAAAATCCTGTCATTTGGAGAAGGTTTAAAATGCAGGTGATTCTATCCGCGTCCACTCACCTCTCCCATCCATATGGGCTACTTCAGAGCATTTAACAATCACATGATTCTTCCTTTGGTTTTCGGCTCAGCAACAGAAAAGAGAAGGAAGGGCAAGCAGGACTGAGAGATTCTTGGTGCACATGGAAAGATGTCAATTTATTCAATAGTTCCCATGGAAGTCTTCAGAAAGAGGACTCAAACTTCAGGATTTCATTTCTTTGTCTGTTCGTACATTTAACAAAAACTGTATTGAGTCGTTATCATGGGGCCCAGTACTGGAGCAGGCACTGGGGATAATGGAAATATTTTTCCTGAGGAGATCCAATTCTGAGTGCAGAGTGAAAACACAACGTGCAAGAAAAGGGTAAAAACAAAATTGAGCTAATGATACGAATGGCAATGTGGGATTATCCCAAACAGACTAGGATTATTTGCCACAAGAGCCACAAACCTAGAGCAATGAAAGGTGACTTGGTGCATGGATCAGAGACACCATTTTAAAGAAGAGAGTGCACAAAGTGAGCGTGGATGTGCACATCAATTCAGAGAGAAGGGGAACAGGGAAGGGAGGGTGTGAGCAAGAGCGTAGCTAAGAAGGTAATGGATGCAGTATGTCCAGCAGGCAGTGGGGGTGCTCCTTTCACCAGGATGGACCTTAGGGAGATTCACGGTCACACTGCAGTAAGTGTCCACATCTCAGATGGCAAATCCATGAAAGCAAATGCGGTGAGCTAGGATAGAAAGGAGGGACTCTCAGCACCATTTAGTGTGGAAGAATCTGGATTAAACAGGTTATGAGATGGGGTTATGGAAGGAGGAATTCAATGCTATAGTGACAGTTGAGGGCCTTTTGTTAACTGTGAGATTATATACATGAACACACATACATATATACATATATGCACATATATTGTGTTCTCATGTATATTGATGTATAAGCATTTATTCCGTATAAGCATATACATGTGACTTCTTATATCTAGTGCTGCTCTAAGAAAGCTGAAATGGAAAAAAAAAATGGTTGGTTCCAAAAGATAAGATCAATATCAAAGATAGGGGTTTATGTAAACACATAACAAAATATCACCCCCAATTTGAAACATCTCCCTTATTTTATTCACTCAGTAAAAGTGTAAGCTCTGTGAGGGTAGGAGTTTGTATCTGTCTTGCTCACTACTCTATCCTCAGCACTTGCAAGAGCACCAAGCACATAATAGATGCTCAGTAAATAACTTATCACTGTATTTGCTAAATGATGTCTTGCAAAACTACAGATTTAAAGTAACCTTCTACACTATTTCTGTCTCAACAGGGCTGTAGAGTTCATTTTTTTCATTTGCTTATTCAGTATCTATTTATTTAACACTTAGCATGCGCTCGATGAAGATACAATGATGACAAAACCTTTGAAGCAGTGCCTGTTCCCCTGGACAATATACTCTAACTCGGAAGATGGATATTAAGGAAATAATCAAACAAATAAAATAAAATGGCAAACTTTTCTCTGAAGGAGAAGTTTAAGGTTCTCTGGTATACAATGAGAGGTGGGTCCCTAAGGTGACCCCAGGAACTAAAAGAATCTTAATTATCTTAAATCCCGAAAAGCAGGACTTATGTATTTTTTTTTAAGATTTTATTTATTTATTCAACAGAGATAGAGACAGCCAGTGAGAGAGGAAACACAAGCAGGGGGAGTGGGAGAGGAAGAAGCAGGCTCATAGCAGAGGAGCCTGATGTGGGGCTCGATCCCGTAACGCTGGGATCACGCCCTGAGCTGAAGGCAGACGCTTAACCGCTGTGCCACCCAGGCGCCCCTATGTATTTGTTTTTTGGCCCAGCATTTAGCTTAGGGTTTTGTACACAGTAGTTGATCAATAGATATGCATTGAATAGAGTTGTTTTCAAATGGGTGGTCCAACTATTTCACTCATTAATGAAAATAGTCAATTAGCAATTACCTAATCATTCTAGATAAACAGATTACTTATTCTCATTTATTTTTTCCAGAAAAGAAAGAAAAAAATTACATGCACAATCCCCCTCACTATATAACTTTATGTGGTGTAAAGTTAAATTCAAATCAAAAAGTATGGAAGTTAGTTATTTCCCTTTCATATTGGTTTCTTCCTCATTATGCCAATTTTATGAATTGGAAGGGTGAGGAAACTCTATTCAGAACTCCATGGAGGGGATGAGGGAACTCTGTTCAGTGATCATGTGTGAGGTGGGTATAATGTGTGATGTCTACCATTTCTAAGCTTTGGATTTTCACTGAACCACCGCATCAAAGAAACTCTTTTTAACACATTTTTACCGTACAAAGCATGAATATACTATTGTGCGTATCTTATGTTTCCCTAAGGCTCCACATTGAGCCATATCCTACAGAATCTCCATCGGGCGACAGCAGAATTGGGAGGAGAAGGGGGTTCCCACCAAAGCCTCGTCTCTCCCTCCCTCTCCAGTCCTCTTAGCATCTCCCCTCCTTCCTTGGTAGATTCAAAATCATTTTCATAGAAACCATTCGTAATCTTGCAAAAATGAATTGTGATACTGGGGTTGGGTATACACAGCAGAGCAGATGAAATCTTAAAAATTAAATGAAATATTCTACGTCCAGACATGGGCCATTAACAATAAACAAGGGAAGCACCATGCAAGTCCCAGAGAGGGAGCGGATCCCAGGCGACTCTGCGTCTGTCCTCTGTGAGCCACTGGCTGCCCTTGCACAGTGCTTCCGTGGCTACTCTGAAGACATGGCAGAGGGGGAGCGAGTCGAGGGAGCTGCTTGCAGATTGATTTCCTTGCTTCAATAGCTACTTGACGCGGCAAAGTTTGGCTCTATTCTGTTTTCAAATTGAAAATTTATACAGAAGTGAGAAAAACCACCACACCCAACAATGAATTAATAATAGCTGCCAACTAGCTGCGAGACCCATTATATTCATAATGCTTCCCGATGCCGTTCTCATTGCCTGCGAAAGAGAATTTGTCCTTAAGCTGCTTATTCCAAACTACATGTGAAGACAACAAATTGTATGGCATGTTTATCCAATAAGGCATAGCAAGAAGACGAAAGAATCAGATGGGAGGGAGTGAAAAGAAATAGAAATTTAGCAGCTAGCCAGCCTGAAATAAAGCAGGCAAGATTACAAGACACATGTACATTCTCCACGGTCCCTAAAGTCTCTAGCGAAAAGGTAGAAATGAACTAATTTATTAGTAAAATCACATCAGGGGCAGTAATTTCATGTTAGTGAATTTACATGTAATAACATTAGGCTCCCCACCTCCATTTCACCAGTGTGGCCCTATCCGATGATGAATGAGGTGCCTAAAGAAAGATGATAGTTTGATTGTTTTCACAGCAAACAGATCAGCATTTTAATTTCTTGCCTCTGTGTTTATTGCTTATTTGGCCCCTTGCTCGGCTTGTAAAAACTTGGCTAAATGGAAATGAATAAATGTAATTACTGCGGGTGACAGTGGTAATCTGTGTGGGTTTTTCATATTGGCTTTGCCAGCGTTAATCTAATCACCGGAGAATATGTGTCACCGCACAAATGCACTGACAGAAAGCAGAGTTCTCAGTCAGTGCCAAGCACACACAGGCTGGAAAGCACAGAGGCAGAGGGCTGTTTCTGCACCCAGTGCCTGCTTCCCCTCCGCGGGAGGAGCAGACGCTTCCCAAGTACCCTGCAAGGTGCATGTGTGTGCACAGGAAATGCTTCGTAGTTCGTAGTTGGGGGGAACCCCAAAGGAGGCTCGCACATGATCTTCAAGCCAAAACAAATGGAGACCCACGTTTTCCCCGGTGGGAGGATGAGGTGTCCCAGGGCACCGGGCTAAGTGAAGACTGAAATTTTCCATTTCTCCCCATACTAAATGGCTGGGAGGGCTGGTTACTAAGTGGCTTCACCTTTCAGGGTTTTTGTTTTCCATCTAGAAGAGGGAGATGGGACAAGTCAGATTGTCTGATGTTTGCATGTGCGGGAGGGGCAGCAGGGGGTGAACCAGGCAATCAGTGTGGGGTAGGAAGGATGAAATGAGATAATGTATGTTAAAGTGTCTTGAGAACTACAAAGCAAAGCTAAATGGAGCAGAAGAGAGTCCTTCAAAACAGACTTTATTATATACAAGATTTATTTTATCAAAGCAGCAGGGAAGCAAAGGATTATTCAGTAAATGGTAGTTGAATGGCTGCTTAGCATTTCAGGAAAAAAAAAAAAAGTCAAGACTTGAAACTCCAAATACTGGTCAAAAGTAATTCCGGTTGGATAAAATAATTAAATACGAAAATAAAATGTTAGGGAAACCAGATGAGGAATTTAATATTCACTGGATTTGGGGGATTTGAGAGAGGACCCTCTACACTGAAAAATAGTAAAAGAAATCATGTAGGAAGAATAAACAAATTTGATGATATTAAAGCTACAAACTTCTGCAGTCAAAATAAGGTATTCCAAATGGGAAAGTACACAGTATTTTCAGCAAATAAGGCAAGGGCCAATAACTGTGTTATATGAAAACCTCCCACATATTTATTTGAGAAAAATAAGCCTCCATAGATAATTGTCAGAAAAAAGTGTCCAAAGAGAAATACAACTAACAGACGTGAGAGGGAAAATACTCCAATTTGTCAGGAATAAAAGAAAAGCACATTCAAGCAAATTAGTAGAACGGGATAATGCCTGGTTCTTTCAAAGGTGTGGACAGACTAAAAATTTTTAAACTACCGATGGCACCTGAAGTTGGTATAAACTTTTTGGAAACTAAGACACCTGAACGTTGTCTAGTTTTGACCTAGTAATTCCACTTTTGGGAATATAATTGAAATGACATTTTAGCGGACTATCCTCTAAAAATAAGTATAGTAGTGAAAAGTTAGAAATAATTAAACGGTGCAGTTTATTGCTCAACATTCAAGTAATTAAGCAAATTAGCTACTCTTCCTTTACAAATTCCTTTTTTTGGTAAATAAAAATGATGAAGACGTTTTTGATGTAGCATTGTTTGCTAGACAGTTAAGTGACAAAGAAATTCTGCAAAATTGTGCTTTCCCAGAAGCCCCCATTGGACTTCTCCAATCTCAGAGGCCAGTACGAGGTCACATGCTCATTTCTAAACCAATCATTAGCAAAAAACAAAACCAAAAAAAAGTGGGGATAACCATGATTGACTTAGAATAATCACTCTGGAGAGTGAATATTAGGCAATACTACAGAGAGGAAAGAAATAAAGACCACCAAATGATACTCTTCAGGGAAAATAGATACTAGACATGTGGTGGTAGGGGAAGAAAGACCTGGTATATAAGAAGGTAAGTAGAAATTACATGTATGTGGGAAATTGAAAAATTAGGGGAATAACTGTGGTTTCTTAAGTGAGATACTAACAATAATCTTGTTCTAAATTTTAGAGGGAAGGAAGGAAGGGGAGAGAGAGAGAGAGAAAGACAAAGAGGAAAGACACAGGGGTTGGGGGGGTAGAGAGATAGAGAATGGGGGTGAGGGAAGGAGGGAGGGAGAGAGGGAGAAAGGAAAGAAAAAAGAAAATAAGGTAAAGAAGGAAGGAGTAAAAATAGAGAAAGAGAAAATCACTTCTATAGAACATCAGTCTTGGGAAAAGAAACCCTGGTATCTAGCCCTTTCTATGTAAAACAAAGACTTTTATCACCATACTTTCAACCTGCCCATGGTATCAGGAATATAAGGCCTCAGGCAATCTGCTAGGCAGGTGGCTGAAAGGCTTAGAACTTTCTTGTGAAGCCTAAGAAGCATGGCAAACCAAAGTGAGGCCCTCTCTGAGGAAGGCAATACAAGGTCTAATCTGACCCAATGTATGTAAGTAGACTTCCACTCTTTTAAGGTGCAGTGTGTGAACGAAGTCATGATAAGAGACAGAAAACCAGGAAGTGTAGCAGTCAGTCAGACCTCTCAACAAAGAGCTTCTTCACTCAAGAGAGTTTAACTTAAAAAAAAAAAGAAAAGAAAGAAAGAAAGAAAAGAAAAGTCCTCAAGGAATCTTAAAACCTCTGACCCCCAGAGATGGAACATCAGAGACCTGGGCAGACATGTTAGCCAAGTGCCTCTTGTTGGCAGTTTATTCTCTGAGGGAATGATAAATCATTTTAAAGTCCTTCCGCTAGCCCATGTCTCTAGGGTGCATTGTAATGAGTTTAAATAGGAAAGCACTACAGGTGAGGAGATCACTGGGAGAAAGAGTCTAGATCCAGGAGTAGACATAAAGCCTTCTCCACGGGCTTCAGGGAGGCTGTGGAGCCATCTTTCCCAGAAGAGAAGTTATAGCTGTTTTTATAGACTATCTACATAATTCTTTTCAGATCAGGGAAAGATAGGCATTGAACCTTCCAGAAATAGGATTTCCTGGTTCTGTAAGTCAGTGATTTGGATTCTCATTGTGTCTGACAATCAGAGATGGTTTTCTTCCATTGACACCCAGGAAGCTGGAACCAGTGATCCCAGGGGCAGAGATTTCGAAGCTCTAGCTTCACGCCACNTCAGATCAGGGAAAGATAGGCATTGAACCTTCCAGAAATTGGGTTTCCTGGTTCTGTAAGTCGTGATTTGGATTCTCATTGTGTCTGACAATCAGAGATGGTTTTCCTCCATTGACACCCAGGAAGCTGGAACCAGTGATCCCAGGGGCAGAGATTTCGAAGCTCTAGCTTCACGCCACCAGAGTCTCAACTTCACTACAAGGGAAAGGAAATCAAGTGGACTCGCTGCCTCTAGTTTGGAAAGTGAGAACTAAAGTACAAACACAGTACTCTTACTTGACAAAAAATAAAGATGGGGAAAAGTTTCTTTTATGTTTCAGGAAATTATTACATTTTGGTGAAGTGCTTAGAGGTATAATATGAGCTGGATAATTTTCACAGCATTTGATGTAGCGAGTGTTGTGGGGCTTTTCCATGACACATAATCAGTATTAAGCCAACATTTATAAAATAAAAAATGGAGCCAAGTTTCTCACCAGGAAAATTGGTTTCCCTTCAACAAGATGTCCTACGGCAGCCTTATAATTTTTAGGTTTCGGTTTTCAGTACTCACTTTTACCACAAGGGATGACATTTAGAAAATAAAGAATCTTAGGTGTCTCCTAAAAGGAATTGTACCAAAATATTAGGAGAGTATCTGACCCCAAGTAAATCAATATTTAATTATGACCATTAGTTTGAAACTTCTTGCCCTCTCGCTATCGTAAAAAAATCCCAATATTGCTGCTTTCTTTATTTCTCTTTTGAATAACTTCACAGAACAACCTTCTTCCTAATATTGCACTTAGCATAAAAAATTGATTTTGACATATCTATGAAGAACTACATATATTAGTGCTATTAATTTTTTTTATTAGACTCCATGCCTAGCATGGAGCCCAGTGCAGGGCTTGAACTCATGACACCATGATCGAGACTCGAGTTGAGGTCAAGAGTCGGACACTTAACNTGTGATCGAGACTCAAGTTGAGGTCAAGAGTCGGACACTTAACTGACTGAGTCACCCAGGTGCCCCTAAATTAGTGCTATTAATATTGATTAATATTGTTTAAATTTAAGACATTGTATAAGATAAATAGCAGTATAAGATATAATCCCTGCCCTTTAATAGCATATAATTGAACAGGAGAAATAAAACATACACACTTACAAAACTAACAAATATATAAAACATCACATTGAAATTTCTCAACACGCGATCCGTATCAGACACATTTAGTATGCTTATTAGAATGCATAAGCCAGGGGCCCACGCCAGATTTATTGAGTCAGAAATTCATGGGAATTGGACCTTGGGAGCTGCATTTTACAGGCACTCCAAAGTTTGTGAATATTTGCATCATATGAAATTTCCAGAAAGGATTAAGGACTAGAAGTTATCTAAGCAAGCAGCAGAAGGGGGAGATTATGTCTAGTTGAGATGGTCAGGAAAGGTAATGAGAATTCAAGATTTAAACTTGGTGTTGAACAATGAGAAGTACTTTGGCTGTGGTGGGAAGACAACACAAAAGATAAGGATGTAACATTTGAAAAATGCTGATGAGAAAAGAAAGCCAACTGGTTTGGCTAGCATTGAGAAGTATTTAGAGAGGAGCTGGAAAGATAATTTAAAGAGTTCTTGAATGCCTAGCCAAGATCTCTAGACTTTTCCAATTAAAAAAAAAAAAGTAAGGTAAATATTTAGTTACAAATAATGCAATTACACTAATAAAATACTGTCTAGTTTTAAGAGTACATACATTTCTGAGTTGAGATAACAATGACCTTAACAGAGCATTCACTATCTTAAAAACAAAATACAAAAGTGAAAAATCCCTCAAAATCATCTTTCTGAAGTACTGTACCAGCCCCAGAGAAACCAGGAGTTTTGTGAGAATTACAAAAATAAATTCTCCTTTTCATTAACTGCCACAATGGCCAACTGGTTCTCTGTTTTCTATTTGCAATTCTAAGAAGCTACTGTATGTCCTAAGTTCTTGCTCACATGCATTTTCTTTCTTTCACAAGTGGAAAAAGGGGAGCACAGTGGAAGAATCTATTCCAATCCCCAAAGCCAAACTCCTGTTCCACTGGTGAATGAGAAAGGAAAACTGGATGAAAAGTCAACAGCTGGAAAATCTGTCCCAGCGTATTCACCCCACTCTGCCTTATGTATAAATAGGAGGATTCCTACTACTGCCTTTCTCTGCAAAGGGGAGGCTTCTGGGAGCATCGCCTATCCTTCCGGTGCCCCGCTGGTGGCAGCAGGGGAGCTGGGGTACCCGTAACTCACAGTTCCATGCCAGGCAAACTCAGGTAAAGGTAGAGTTGGCTGCTTGAGAGATCTGGCCCCTGGCTGGGGATGCCTCCCTCCCTCTGCGAGGGCTTCCTCCTCAGAGAGAAAGCAACAGCCAAGGAAGTGAAGGAGGAAAAGAGAAAGAGACGGTGACACTGCAAGAACAAAACAGAATGCAAAATTTAAACCAGGAGGATGCTCTAAGTCCTCCATTAATAGGGCCGTGATTCAGATTAGGTCTTGCACCATTATGTCCCTGTAGGATGTAGGATCCAAAAAGACAAATATATATATATATATATATATATATATTTTCCTACTATTAAGGTGAAGCACGAGAACACAGAAGCACTCAAAGGGACCTGGTACAAAACTAGAAGCCAAAGATCAAAGTTGAAAGAGGCAAATGAGGTAAAGAAGAAGAACGATCAGTAACTGAAGGTACCAAAGGACATGGACTTAGGAAAAAATGAGGGTGGGTGAGAAGGACGTCGGGGAGTCAGGAGTTTTCCTAGTAACAGGTGAAGCATACTGAGGGAAATACCGAAAACGCTGGTGAAGAAAACAGCTTCAGAAGCTGTCCTCTATCTCTTACGATGTTCATGCCATACATGAATACAGGGCATCGCGCCAGCCAGGTCTTCCGCACTCCCCGCTGCGGACCCACTTCCATCTTCCGCTGCTCTCTTCTCTCACATCCTTTGAAGACCCGAGATATGTTCGCAAACTTCTGACTGTAATTCTCACCTGCAGAACCAGGGATGGTGGGAGCAATGACTCCCAGCGGACCTTCTGTGCAGTTGTTTTTCAGACGTACATGCTTTGAAGAGTATTCATCATCACACGTAATATTTTTTATTGATATGTGTTTCAGATACAGTATCATGTAAATGTAAGGTGCACATGTTAATTTGATACCTTTAGATAATACAATAGGAGTGCCTGTAGCAATAATTAACACCGCTACCACCTTACATAATTGTCAGTTCTTTCTAGTGGTTGGACATCATTATGCTTTTTATTGAAACATGTTACCCACAAATATGGGGCAGGTTGAGAATGACCCTGGCCCTATACTTTGTCCTGCACTTCTGTCTGCTATTTTGTTCTCCTACATATTTAAAGTAAACTTGAGTTTTCCTTCCACAAAACAAACAAACAAAATCCTTTTGAGCTTGCTCTCATTTTCTCTGTGTGACACAGTGTAGATGAGACTTTTAGTAATAATGAGTCATTATATCCTGAATCTTCAAATACTAGAATCATTATTATATTATGTTTATATTCTGCAAGTCAAGTAAAATGATTATAAAAACAGTAGGTAATTGTTTTTAGATCTCACTATGAGCCAGGCACTGCTAAAGGTACTTTTCATGTGTTAGCACCTTAAATCATCAAAATAAAAGTGGGAGGTGGATGTGATAATTATCCTCATTTTACAGATGTGAAGACTGAATCATAAAGAAGTTAAGTGGTTTGCTCAAGATTACACAAGTAGGAAGGGGGAAGCAATAATTCTAACGCCTGAGTTCACAATCCTTAAATCATAATAACTTCAAATGACTTTTTAACTTTTAAAAATAGTAAGTGGGATATATGCACTGTGTGTATCCAAGTGAAAGGGTTATAGAAAACAAACCCACCATATATAATCAGGAGGGACTTAATAATAGAGTCTGGAGAAGCCCAGTGTTAAAGATTGGGCAATAGCACCAAAAGAATCAACATAAAGGGGTCCAAGACTGTGTTTTTTGGTGGTGGTGTGTGTGTGTGTGTGTGTGTGTGTGTGTTGTTTTTCTTTATTAGCTCTGGCCTGGATGGAAGCTGTAGGTGTCCATTGTGTAGACCAACATCGGAATGAAGGACACACTCTGCAATTCTTCGAATTGGAAAATTGGAAGGGAATCCACTTGGTAAAGGAGAAGCAAGTTGGCGGGGGCTCCCCTGCCTGAAAGGTCTTCGAGAAGAACCTTTGAGAAAGGCTCACCGTGGGGTTCGGGGCAGCTGGAACTGAGGCTGGAGTATCTTTCAAAGCCTTCTATTTGCTTGGACCCATCACTTCCTGCCCACCTCACTGCCTGGCTATGGGTTACTTTGCTTTCATGTATGAGAGGGTGCAAGAAATGACCCTGGGAATAAACGCTTGCATTGGTATTCTATGTCCATTGGCTGTTGTCTCAAGCCTTCCTCCCTAAGGTTTCAATTATAGAAGATAGCGTTAAGTTTTCATAGGCTTCAATTTAACATCTGCTCCTGCCAGGTTTATTTCATCTGGCTGGGAGAAACAAAGGAAGGAACACTTCCCTTCTCTCCTGGTCTGCCTAATGAAATGGGATATAAAACACAGAATGGTGGCAAAGAGAGAAACATAAAGGAGTTCCTCTATCTTTGTTGGATTAAGTCTTCAGAGATCTAGAGGAATATTCACAAACAGGTGGTAGAGGAAAGGACATCAGATGCGCTTCTTTTTTTCTTCTGATGGGTTAGAGAATATGGGTTGTATGTCACTGTGTAACTATCTTTAGCTCCCTAGTTTATAACTGTACTAAAAAGGCTGCGTGAAGGAGGCTTTACACAAGAAATAAAAATAATCCATGGGGTAGCAGCCCAATGGATGTCAGACAGAGGCACATAGAAGGGACTCTTGCTGATTTTGCTGTCTAGACTAGGGCTTACATTGATCAGTTTATATAAAAATAATGAAAGAACTGGCCAATAAAAACAGAATTAGCTAAAGAAAGGCTTCTGGACCCAAATGTAAGTCAAATGCCTGCAGCTCTGGGAAGAGAATGGGTTATTGGTTATTTGATTTTTGTTGTTGTTGTTGCCTGCCCATAAGTAATAGAAGTTAGTTTGGGTACTTCCTTTGACTTAAAGCCATCAAGTTTTCCCCCAAATATTATTTCTCAAATTGTATTTGTTGAGACAACACAAAGGCTATCTATTTCCCTTTGATGGTCTACGGCTGCAAGGGCAGGAAGTAAAAGTAGAAGTGGTAAATTAAGACTGGGCATCTGACATTTTCTAGAAAATGCACTAATTGGACTTTTTAAAAAAAAGTCCTTTAAAAAATGCAAAGAATAAAGCTTTAGATCAAGAAAGAGTTTAACATTTTAAAGAAATGACCTTCTTCCTCTGGGTCTGGAGTCATTCCCTATGATAAAAATGTCAAACCAGAAAAATCACATCGTCTTGTGAAATTAAAGTACACTCGCTCTTAAGGAGAGGCTGTGTAAGTAAGTGAGACACTGCCTTAAACTGTTATGTAGGTTACCATAAAAGTACAAACATAACCGCAATAAGTTAATTCACTATACTTGTTAAAATACATCAGTAACAGCTCCTATATGTCACTACATATAAGACATCCATATAAGAATTTGGTTCTAAATTGGGATGTTGTCCCTGCCAAATTAAAAGAAAATACTCTGTAAAAGGTTGCATTGGTGAGACAGACTCTGGATAAAAACAAAATTTTGGTACCTAGTATGAGTACGATGATCAGCCTGGTGAATATCATCCAAGAATGAGAGAGAATCTTATAACGTCAACATTATTTTTAAGGTAGATAATAAATATATAAAATTAAGGCAAAAGCTGATTACCTGCTGTATAATGAAGAGATTATAAACCATCCATTGTTTTTTCCCATATACTAATTAGAAAATGTTACATAGTAATTATATTTCTTTTTTTTAAAGATTTTCTTTTATTTTGAGAGAGAGAGAGCAAAAGGAGAGGCAGAAGGAGAGAATCTTTCACACAGTCTCCCCACTGAGTGAGGAGCCTGATGTGGGGCTCAATCCCACGACCCTGAGATCATGACCTGAGAGGAAACCAAGCTGGACACCTAACCAACTGAGCTACCCAGGAGCCACATGGTAATTACACTTCTTTAGAGCAATAACAGCTGGAAAAATTAATTAAAATTTATATCATTTGTACTGGTATTCCAAAAATAACATATCTAAGAATCTACGAAAATATATGTAAAACTTTTTACGGAGAATGTTTTATACTTTATTGAAAAGCTTTTAAAAATCTAAGTAAATGGAGACACACACTATGTTCATGAATACAAACCTCAACATCATAAAGTCAAATTTTCTCAAATCGATGTATAATTTTAGCGACATTTCAGTGAAAATGCTTGAGTTTCTTTAAAATAAGAATTGACTAGGCACGTATTGAAATGAGCACTGGGTGTTACATGCAAATAATGAATCATGGAACACTACATCATAAACTAATGAAGTACTGTATGGAGACTAACATAGCATAATAAAAAAATAAAAAATACATTTGAAATTTAAAAAAATAATTGACTAGATGCTTCCTGCTAAAATTTAAATGGAAAAGCATTTTAAAAAAAAAGTCAAACACACCTAAAGAAGAAAAAGAACTAATGTATAGCATTAGGGGTACATGATATACACCAACAACGAGAAAGTCCTTTTTTCTAAAGATATTACCGTATTGATTTAGGGATAGATAATAAAGGAATGAAGGGAATAGAAGTTGAGCCACAAAACAGGCCCATGCATATATGGCATCTTGATATATGACAAAGTTCACATTGCATATCACTGGGCAAAGGGTGGGCTATTTAAAACAAGGTGTGGAAGAATAACCCAATTATTTTTTTGGAAGAAAATTAAACTCCTAGCTTATGGATCACAAAAATCAATTCCAGATGGATTAAAGACAGTTAGTTTCATTCAATTTGAGACTTACTATTTAACAAAAGATACCATAAAGGCAACAAAATACTTGGAATATGTAAAACAAAAGGATTAGTATATAGAACATAGAAAGAACTCCTATAAATCAGTAAGAAAAAATGTATAATAGCCAGGAGCAGCATTTGACTTATAAGGACATGCAATTGAACAATAAACATAAATAGAGATCAATCTCATTAATTATAAATGAAGAACAAATTGAAGCCTAAATGCACTAGCATTTCATGTCTTTTAAATTAGAACACAAATAGAAAAGCACAGAAATGCCTTAGCAAGGATTAATGCAATAAAATTCTCATCTTCTGCTAGTGTCATTAATGAGCCAAGTTGAATAAATACACCCTCTGACACCCAGTAACTCTACTCCTAGGTATATACTTGGAAAAATACGGAATGAATGTTCATGGAGACATTATTTGTGATAGCAAAATCTGTAAACTATCTAAGTAATTGTCAGTGTAAAATGAGTAAATTGTGCTATATTTATTCACAAAATGTAATATCAATAGCAATGAATGCTTATTCATAAAATAAAATATTATTGAAATGAATAAATGAATAAAGTCAACTACAAGTTTCAACATGGAAAAATCACAAAAATATGATGTGAGAAAATAATTTGTTTATGTAAAATGAAAACAGGCAGAACCAAATAATATATTATCAAAGAAAAAAATTAAAATTAAAATTAAAAATGTACAAGTGACTAATACCAAATCAAGATTGTCATTACCTGGGGAGTAAGGGGATACACAGGTTCATGAGTGGTTAGGGAGAGGGAAGGGGAGAACACATAGCTGGCTGGTATGTTTTATTTCCTAAGCCAAAAGCTGGGTATATAGGGTTTATATTATTATTAATTCTTAAAATGAACAGAAAAGTTAATAATTTATATATATTTTAATCTTAAAAAATTGCACATAGTAGAGTTTCAAATTGAGTTTAAAATATATTCATTGCTGGGATTAAGGTAAGTATAGAAATTTCTGGTAAACTGATTTATAAGGAGTGCTGAAGAAATCCTTGAGAAATAATGCAACCTTAAAGAAAGGGGCTAGGTGCGTTACCTTTATTACTGGGAAATATTAGAAAATATAGAGGGTGGGTCCTTAACAGGAGAGGGAGCTCCCATTAGAGTCGAGGGTTAACAGAAAATTTTAGGATATCCATATATATCTCATTTAATCCTGTAAGAACGCTTTAAGGTAGGTATAATTTTCTCCATGTTGGAAAAGTGGGCTTGTTATGCATTCCACAGAGAGATGGATACAATAGTGTAATTTGTCCTATGGTCACATCTGAGTCAACAGATCTGAATTCTAATCCAGGCATCCAGTGTCTCCTTTTCCTTAAGCTTAGTATTTCTCAACTTTTGCACTACTGACACTTTGCAACAGATGTTTCCTTATCACCGGTATTGTAGGGTGTTCAGTCACCTCTCTGGCCTCAACCCACTAGATACTAGTAGCACCCTGTTCCCCCACCTCTCCTCCGACTTGTCATAACCAAAAATGTCTCCAGACATTGCCAAATATCCCTTGGGTGGCAAAACCTCCTTTACCCCCATCCTCTGATTGGGAATAGTTCAAATGAGTCCATGATTTTAAATTTGTATGCTTGCATCTCTATACATTCTTATAATAGTGAGTTACTTTTTTTTTTACGATTTATTTATTTATTTATTTGAGAGAGAGAGAGAGAGAGAAAGAGAGAGCACAATGGGGGAGAGGCATAGGGAGAAGGAGAGAGAATCTTAGCCTGAGCCTGAGCATGGAGTCTGACTCGGGCTTGATCTCATGACCCTGAGATCACAACCTGTACTGAAACCAAGCGTCCATCGCTTAACCAGCTGCACCACCCAGGCACCCCAGTAGTGAATTTCTGAAAGCAATTTGTCTTATTAAACTCTGTGTCCCTGGAGTTCACAAAAATTTACTTGTAGAGAGTATTTATTAACTTTGAAAGTCTAAGTAAATGTGCATAGAAATACATCTGTATAGATAATTATAAATATAGGAAAAATACCAGATCACATCATTTTAAAATGCTGGGGTAGAGAGTCCTTATTTTTTTTAAGTTTTTATTTATTTATTTGACATCGGGTGGGGGGAGAGACAGAGAGAGAAAGGCAGAGGGAGAAGCACATTCCCTGCTGTGAAAGGAGACTGATGCGGGACTCGATCCCATGACCGTGGGATCACGACCTTAGCCGAAGACAGATGCTTAACCAACTGAGCCACCCAGGCATCCTGAGAATCCTTTAAAAAAACCATTCTGTCTCAAAAATTTTAGATCAATTAAATTCAAATCACTTGAAATAACTCTTGACAATATGAAGGCAAAACTAAGGAAATAAAAGTGGTGACCAATGCATACATTTAATAAATCAATAACTTTGTCATTTATTGATTATTTGGTTTATTATGGCAGTAATTATTTAGATACAAATCTGGAGATGTTCTGCTATCTGTATCTATGGTAACATCATTAACTGATTCAAGGTGTCTTGTAATTTGTTAAATTGCAAATTGGAAAATGCATCTCCCTGATTTTCTATGGAAGGAGGTAATCAGGGGAATTTATCTGAAAATTGAGAATAGTCTTTCATTTGTTAAAAAAAAATTAGCACCTATTTAATATTAGGAACTGTACTAGATATAAATAGACATGTGATGAAGATATTTAAAGGTTAATTCAATGATGCTTATGAGACGATGTTCAATCTATGGGTAGGAAAAATAGCAGAGAGATTTGGCTAGTTTTGTTATGGAGCAAAAGCATGGCTTCTTGGGAAATTACAAGAGCATATATGTGTTTTGAAGCCTAGAGGAAAAGAGACTTTGAAATCTGTTAATGATCTCCTTATACACTGTGCTTAATTAAGACTTCAGTATTGTCATTAAAAACAGGAAATATTGCTCTTTTATCTAGTCTCCACACTAGAACAATTTTCATCCCACCCAAAGGAGAAGAAAACCGAGAAAGACATCAAACACACTGACAATACTTTCATGCAGTGATTTCTCTTCACCTGACATATCTTCAATATGCTTTATCTATATTTCTATTTTATTAGTGTACACACACAACAGAATTTTCTGCAGGAGTCAGAAAGGTAAGAAAAGCCTCTTATCTGAGTTTTTTTTTTAAATATCTTTTATTTTAAATTCTGTTTTAAGTAAATCATTTTTTAATTGAGATAAAATGCGCATATGTTATTATATTAGTTTCAGGTAATAATTTGATTTTTGTATGCGCTACAAAGTGTTCAGCACAGTAAGTCTAGTTACCATCCGTCACCATATCTTCAACCATTTCAACCACTGCCAACCGCCTTCCCCTCTGTCAGCTGCTAATCTGTTCTCTGTATCTACGAGTTTTGCTTTGTTTATTCATTTGTTTTGTTTTTAGATTCCACATGTAAGTGAAATCATATATCTGTCTTTCTCTATCTGACTTATTTCACTTAGCAGAATACCTTCTACAGATCCATCCAAAAATGGCAAGATTTTTTTTCTCTTTTATGCCTGAGTAGTATTACAGTGTGTGTGTGTGTGGGGGGGTGTCTGTGTGTGTCTGTGTGTGTCTGTGTGTGTGTGTACATCTTCTTTATCCATTAATCCATCAATGGACACAGGTTGCTTCCATATATTGGCTATGGTAAATAATGCTGCAATGAACTTAGGGGTGTATATATCTTTTCAAATGAATGTTTTCATTTTCTTTGGGTAAATACCCAGGAGTGGAATAGCTGGATCATATGGTAATTCCATTTTTATTTTTTTTAAGGAGTCTTCATACAGTTTTCCATAGTGGTTGAACCAATTTACATTCCCATCAACAATGTACGAGTTTCCTATTCTCCACATCCTCTCCAACACTTGTTTCTTGTCTTTTGATAATAGCCATTCTGACTGATGTGAGGTGATATCTCATTGTGGTTCTGATTTGCATTTCCCTGATGATTAGTGATTTTGAACATCTTTTCATGTGCCTATCAGCCATCTGTATGTCTTCTTTGGAAAAATGTCTATTTAGATTTTTTGTCCATTTTGTAATTGAACTTTTTGTTCGCTTTATTTTCATTTTGTGATTGAGTTCTTTGAGTCCTTTAAAAAAATTCTGAATTGCAACTTTGTTGAGAGTTTTTATCATAAGTAGGCACTGAATTTTGTCAACTGCTTTTACTGCATCCATTGCAATGATCATATGATTTTTATCTTTCATTTTGTTAATGTGGTGTGTCATGCTTTTTGATTTGCAGATGTCAAACCATCCTTGCATCACTGGGATAAATCCCACTTGATTATGGTGTATTATTCTTTTACTGTATTGTTGAATTTCGTTTTCTAATATTTTGTTGAAAATTATTGCACCTATGTTTATCAGGGATAAACCTCTAATTTTTTTTTTTTTTTTTGGTGGCATCGTCTGGTTTTGATATAAGGGTCATGCTGGCTTTTTTGAATGAGTTTGGAAGTGTTTCTTCTTCTTCAATTTTTTGGAAGAGTTTGAGAAAGGCATTTCTTTAAATGTTTGGTAGAATTCACCAGTGAAGCCATCTGGTCCTGGATTTCTGTTTTCTGGGAATTTTTTGATTACTAATTCAATCTTCTTACAAGTAATCAGTCTATTCAGATTTTTATTTTTTCATGATTCAGTCTTGGAAAGTTGTATGTTTGTAGGAATGTATCCTTTCTTCTAGATTGTTCAATCTAGATTGGCATCTCATTGTTCATACTAGTATCTTATGATACTTTGTATTTCTGTGGTGTCATTTGTAAATTCTCATTTATTTTCCCTTTTATTTCTTTGTTGATCTAACAAAGAAATAGTAGCATGTTGTTTAATCTGAATATATGTGTGATTTTTCCAGTTTTCTTCTTGTAATTGATTTTTGCTTTTATATTATTGTAGTTTCCTTTCATTATCTTTTGTATATCTACAATAGGTTTTTGTTTTGTGGTCACGATGAGGTTTATATGTAACAGCCTATAAGTATAGCAGTCTATTTTGAGTTGATAGCAACTTAAGTTTGAACACATTCTAAAAATTCTACCTTTTTACTTCTCCCCACATTTTAATTTTTGTATGTCATATTTTACATCTTCTCATTTTGTGCATCCCTTAACTAATTATAGTTATAGTTAATTTAACTACTATTGTCTTTTAATCTTCGTACTGGTACTATAAATGGTTAATCCACCACTTTTACTAAATATTTGCCTTTACAGTAAGATTTTTACTTTCATATGTTTTACTGTTACTATTGTGCCTTTTCTTAAAGAAGAACACTTAACATTTCTTGTAAGGTTGGTTTAGTTGTCATGAACTACTTTAGTTTTTGCTTGTCTGGAAAACTATCTTTCCTTCAATTCTGAATGATAGCTTTGGCAGGTAGAGTATTCTTGGTTGGAAGGTTTGTTTGGTTTTTTGTCTTTTAGCACGTTAAATATACCATGCCACTCTTCTGGAATGCAAATTTCCTAAAAAATCAGCTGATACTCTTATGGGGGTTCCCTTGTATGTAGCAAATTGTTTCTCTCTTACTCCTTTTAAGAATCTGTGTAAAAGCCTTTTAAGAATGGACTTTCTATTCCCTACAGCCTTTTGAGTCTTCTGGATGTAAGCTCTGTTGCTTTTCAGAGTGAGATGTTTTGGGGGCCTCTCTCTCTCTCTAGTGTAGGTCCTAAGTGTTGGGGTGCCTCATGTGGAGTATGAATCCCTCACTCCTCAGGGAAAAACTCTGTATTTGTTTGATGCCTCTAGATGATGGGTCACTGCACCTGGGGTGGGGTTTTTGATGAGACTGCATCACTGTGTCTCCTACCTGTCTTAATGTGCCCCTTTTGTCCTTTGTTATGAAAGAACTCTTCAGCTAGTTTTCAGGTCTTTTTCAGAGGGAATTGACCAACATGTAACCATAGATTTGGTATATCTGTGGGAGAAGGTGAGTTCAGGATCTTCCTATGTCAGTGTATTGAACCACTCTCCTCTTATCCGAGGTTGTAAAAAATAATAACTACCTTTCTTTCCTGCATAAACTTGAATCAATGTACCCATCTTATTCATAAATGTGTGACTGTGTGAATGATTGAATGTGTGAATGACTGTGTGATGAAGAGAGATGGGTTATCTGGTTGACAAAGTAGTTTGCTACATAATCTTATAATTACCAACACAAATACAATTCTCCCCCTTTCAAAATCTCAACACTCAGAAAGTGAGAGAGGTTCCTAATTTTTCCAATCTCTAAAGACCCAGTTTTTTTTAATTTGCGAATTTCTCTCTTCTTCCTCTTGCCTGTGTTTTTGGAAATGGCCCTATTGGTTGCCAACCCAAAATTCACTTCCCTGTTTTTCCTACAAACAGAACCCTATTTTGATTAAGAATCCATGCCTCCCTCAGCAAACATGTTTTAAGAAAGAAAGACCATATCCAGCATAGTCATTCCCCTAAATCAGACTTTGGGTCCATTGTAAGTCATTTGGCATAGGAAGATCCAATCATGTGGAAGGGAAGGATGCTTAAAGGAGACGTGTTCTTTCTCCTGCTAGTCAGAAACAAGTTCTGAGGATCACTGGCAGCTAGCCTGCCATCAAAAAGAAGACGCTGTGAGTGGCAGAGCAAAGAGACAGAAAAAACCTGGTTTAGTCCCTAGCACCTGTACCACCTCTGTATTTCTTAGAGTACACGATATTGCTATTTAAGTTTATTTGAATCAGATTCTTGGTACTAAGGGGAGGAAGTATCCTAATTGATTACAGTTCTCTTTTCTATTGCTCTTTTTCTCAGGAACAAAACAACCCACTTTTTCTTTCTTTTTAAAAATTCATATAAAACATTCTAGTGACCATCTCTTGTTTAGACCCATATGAATTTTCATAAGCGTGGAGTCTCACACTATTCCAAGTGGATTATCAAGATAGTTTTCTTTATTATAGCCGTAAACTATTATTTCTTCTCAGCTCTGCCACAGAGCTGAAGCAGTTCTCATCTTTCTACCCCCAGTGAAAATACCACTAGGCACCCTTCCCACAGACTGCTACATGGTCTTGCTATCAGAGAGCAGAGAGAGGGCCTCTATTTACTCCTAGCTTCTAAAAAAAAAAATTTCCTGGAAATACCTCACTTTCTTCTTGACTGCCTTACCACATGCAGTTGCAGAGAGAGTAGATAACCAGTTACCCCATTTAATTCAGCTAGAGGGGGTTACCCACTGTGATGGATGCTGTGCCCCACTACCTAGATTTCCCTCTGGATTGAAGGACCTGCTACCCACCTGGAGGAAGTACAAGTTCACATTCAGCTCTCTGCTTTCTGTTCTTTCCAGAAATTGCCGTCCACTGAAGAGAGCTGCTTGACCCAAAGTTTTACCTTTTCCAGGGGGCAGCCTAGATCCAATGATGGATTAATGCAGGAAACAAAGGACCAGTCCCCTTATTTCTACCTTGTCAAACCTGCAAGACCATCTTTGCTACAGAGCTCCCCAGGAATTGCCTGAGCCCACTGTCGTCACTGTGTCTGCACTACCACTCAACTTTTCACCCATTGTGCTGCTTTTCTTTCTCCCACAGGTGGTCAGTCTGTAAGCACTCTTTAAGAAACTTTCAGTAGACAAATCCTCATCCAGGGGTCTGCTTTGCCTTCCGGGGGAAACTGACTGCTGACAGTTGGTACCAGGAGTCAGAAAAAGCAGATGCTGTCATGGGGTTCTGGAGCTGGTTCACTTTCCCACTGGTGGGCATAAGTTTCCTATCACTGGTGGAAGGTGGAGCATGTATACCCTGGCACAAGGCAGCAATGAAGTTAAAACTTCCAGCTGAGGTGAATTGCAATGGTACACGAGTGGAAGGAAATATGCTAGTGGTTGTAATGTATTAGGTGTTTGAGAAATACAGAAATAATAATAACTACAGGAACGATGAAATTGAGTAGGCTTGCTAGGGATATTTGAATCTTTGGAAAACAAATAATGAAAGGCTTGGAGTGATTAATCAGAGATTAAAGGCTAGGGGTGAAAGTCAGAAGATCCCCTTGGCAACATATAAAGTTAGATCTGTCTTGCATAGTTGAAAAGCAGCACTACCTAAAGACCAGCCCAAGATTTAATCATAAAAATGGCAGAACTCCAGAGAGCCTGAGCTGGAGCTGGTCTTCCATGCTAAGATCAGGGACCTGGTTAGGAAGGATGGGACCCTGAGATAAGTGATGAGATATCAAGCGTTATGTGTTGACAACCACAACCCCCCAAGTTTCCCTAAACCAGGATTTCTCAACATCTGCTCTATTGGCATGTGGGACTGAATAGTTATTTGCTGTTGGGAGGGGTTAAGGAGGCTGTCCTCTGCATCATAATGTATCCAGCAGCATCCCTGGTCTCTGCCCACTAGATGCCAGCTGCCAGTAGCTTTTCCCCTGCATTTATGAAAACCATTACCTAACGTCTCCTGGGGGTGGGGTAAAACTCCACAGGTTGGGAACTGGTGCTGTTAATTCTCACTGCTGGCAGGAGTGGCCTAATCCTCCCTGTTAGAGACTCGGGCACATCTTTGCTTGAAGATAGTGCAGAGACTTCTGCTTCTTAAATCAAGTAGTGGCCCATTCAGGATGTACTCTCACCTTTCTTCCTAGCCCTTAAGTTAGGTTGAAGTCACATACCCAACTGGGGAACGTTGTGCTGCCAAGGGGAGTAAACATCTACACCACAAAGAAGCGCCAGGACCTAGCCGTCATATACCAGCAGGACCCTGGAGAGCTCACGTGGAACTGGATCTTGAGAATGCTGGATTAAAGCTGGCAGAATATGGTGAAGGATAAGGGAGATCAATCTCCCACAACACAGGATTTAATATACTGGCAAGGATCCCCAGGAAATGGTGCCAACGTGCTGCTGGAATGGCTTACAGAAGCTTCATACAAGGCGAAGTGCAAATGCCATAATTTCCATGTCTGATGGTGGGAGAAAGAATCAAAAAGCTCGGAGAAGTATGTATGCCTGTGTGGATGTACTGTGTAAGGCTGCAAAATGTACAAGAAGATTATGATCCTGTAGGAGTTTCCAGTAGATGTTTCATTTGCTAAAATAATGGAAAATGTGCTAATGGGATGGGCACCAGAATCACTGAGGGCCTTACAGCAGGAGATGGGAGCTGTTACTGTAGAACTGGGCTCAGAGGTAGTGATGGAGATGACTGGGTCCAGAATTAACAGAGGCATTATCACAATGAGAATTGGCTTGCCTGGATATCCCACAGAACATCACACTGGTCCACTTCATTGATGGTGTCCTGCTAATTGGACTGTAAGAGCCAGAATTGGTGCGTGCAGTAGTACACATGTATTCCAGAGGGTGAGACGTAAAGCCTGGGTACTCAGGGGTCCCCTGCATCAGTGAAATATTCAGGGAGGTGGCAGTTTGAAACATGCAGGGACATCTCATCTAAAGTGAAGCACAGTTATTGTATTCACAATGCCCACCATGAAAAATAAAGCAGAATGCTTGGTAAGCTTCATAGGGTTTTGGAGGCCCCATATTCTATACCTGGGAATACTTACAAGTCCATGGCATGGTTTGAGGTGTGCACCGAATAGGAATGGCTCTACATGTGACCATGCTCCTTGGGCCACATGATCCAGTAGGCCCTATGAGCTTGGAAATGTAGATGGTAGGAAGGATAGCATGTTAAGTTCACAGGAAGCCTTAATGGAATCATAACATAGGCCCCTAGGTTTCTGAAACAAGGCGATGCCATATGCATTGGAAAATGATGCACCTTTCAAAATTCAGCTCCTAGTGTGTTACTGGAGCCTGCTTAGGAAGGAACACACAAGCCATGGACTTCCCAGTGACCATGCAGGTAGAATCGCCCTCCTGCGCCGGGGTCTGTTAGAACTAAGTCATGCGGTTGTCCAGGCTCGGCAGCAATCCCGAATAATGACAGCGGCTCATCTACGATAACACATAAGCAAGACCGGAGGGTACAAGTGAGCTGCACAAGCAGGCAGCCCAGACTCTCCTATTACCTATCACTGTTGCGTCACACCTTCTCCTATTTTCTATCGCTGCTGCATCACACCTCTCCCTCAGCTCTTACCTGTGACAACCAGCTGACAGAAGAGAGACAAGGCCAAGCTTGGTTCATGAAATATGGACTGCCCTACACTACAGCCTCAGGGGTGGCCTTAACACACAGTGGTGAGGGGAAATCCTCCTAAAATGAATGGTCCACCTGGCCATCTACTTTTTGTGGACTCTCAGGGGAGCAAGGACCTTGTCTATCTCCTTCAACTCCGTATTTTGAGTACCTAGAAGTTTACTTGGAGAGAAAGAGGTACTCACTGTATATTTGTTGAGTCAACTCAATATTCATTGAGCCCAGACTCTGACCCAGGAACATAATAATGATTGGGGGCCTATGAATTAAGACTTGATGATGTTGTGCCAGGCACAGCAGATTGCCCATACAGAAAGTAGGAAATGTGCAGGATCCATTTTTAAAAAGCAGTGGTTAGCTGTTGAGTCTTTACTGAAGAGAGAGTTCATGAATAATAGCCAAGACTGGGGAGGAAACACAAGAAAGTTATCTGGAGACAGAAACAAGGGAAAGGGTATTATCTCCATAATTCTAAAAGTTAAAAAGTGTTTCACTTATTTTGAGCTAGGAGGCACATACTGCTCTTGCACTTCTTTTGGAAGGAAAATTACAGTCCACAGTCATTATTCCATCTTATATGATAACCCTAACGTTTATAGATTCTGTTGAAATGGATTGGATTCAGTTTAGGGAATGTGCAGAAAAGACAATGAAGAGTGTAACTTAAATCAAGGAATAGTCTGAGAAGTGGTAAAATGTAATCAGTTAGATTGATTTATATGTGGCAAATGTGTGCAATAGTTCACACGCTGCCCATAGATTATAATGTGAATTATGTGCACACATATATGCACTGCTCTGATCCTTGCAAAACTTCTGTTCAAAATTCCATATGGAGAAATAAGACTATGATCTAGCAATTATGCTGCTTGGTATTACCCCAAATGAACCCATGAACGAAGAAGAGAGCCCAAAGATGTGAACTGCTATTACTTTATTTAGGCACGGTGAGTTCAACCACAGCATCTGACTCTCCTAATCGTGTCTAGTCCACATGCACATAGATAACCATGCCTGGTGACTTATGTTGTCCTGAGCAGAGAACATTTCTCGGTGAAAAGAACTTTTTTGGAAATTAAGTTGAGATTAAATATGCATATAGCAGGGTCCTTGATTTGGCATCCATTTTTCAGAATCTTCGTGTGCATGTATATGTGTTTTAATTTATACATAAGTGGGAGCTGAATTCAGTCAGGATACTGTCTATACCATCTACCCTGTAGATATGTACCACCGATATGCAAAGATTTGAAGATGCCAGCCACATGGGACATGGTGTCTGCTCTGTGGTACTTCTAATTTACCCAGGGGAGGCAGACTGAAGATATGAAAGTAATTAATAATGCAAAGTTCCAGTTCCTCTGCCCCAGATATGTGATTTAGATCATAGTTGTTATAAGAGGTCAGAGGAAAAAGAGAAGATGGCTTCTTGCCATTAAAATTTGTTTGAAAAATGACGAAGTTCAATCTTAGGTTTAAGCATATGTTATCACTAGACAAAAAAATGAAATATGAATTTTCTCCATTAGTCTACAGAATGATTGCTTGACAGGATACATCAAAATACCTGCAAACATCTTCTGCAGCATAGAATGAAATCTTTGGTTAAATGTTACAGTGGTGGCTACTTGACACCTCGTTTTAATCGAGTGCTTAATCAATAATAGGTATAGTATTAGGCCCTCTGAATCTGATAGGGAATAAGACAAATGATGCTCCCTCATTTTATGGAATTTACAGATTAATGGGGAAGACTGACATTAACTAAATAATTCCAAATGTGAAAAATGCTCTGAAAGAGAATAGGTATAGACTCTGAAAGAGTGACCTAGAGCTAGTCCTGTGGGAAGGGATGTGCTAAACATTTATATTCTTTCTCCATAATCCAAATGTGAAGTGCTAGATTATCAACCTTGAAACTCTCTCTGGTCAGGATAAGATCAGAAAATGCTAAGTTCCAAAAACATTCCATTTCGGGGGCTGATAACTTGGGCCTTTGCCAACATCACACCAAATATAAATAAGCAACGAGACCCATCTATATGCAGCTGTATTGAAAACTGTATTCCATATGTGACAACATATTATTAAAACAGCAAAATCATAGCTTCCATCTGCCTGCTGAGATGCACAGCATCACTCTTTCCCCTGTAATGTTAGACTTTATTGCATTTGTCGGCAGCATATTCCATTTTAATATTTGATAAATAGAGATAGGAAGAATTGTTTCAAGCTCCGATCCTGTACGCCGTCAGCTGTTCACCTCCTTTCTGAGGCAAACTCTCTATCCTCAAACTAATATCCCCCCCAAAGAAAAATCAATTTAAAACGACTGTGAAAATGTGTTTATTTTTCTACCCTCAGGATTAAAAAGCTGAGAAATGATTAATAATAATTTGTCTAGAAAGATAATGCAGGCATTTTTGGGGGGGTAGTGATTTTGCATCTTTAATTTTCATCAGTTCTTACATTTTATCATTAAAACTGCATGAATATATATAGAGAGAGATAAAAGCAAACGAGAGAGGTAGTAATACCTCATATCTCTTAGGCGGTATTTCCTACGTTTCAGATTTCTACGTCGTCTGACCCCATTTCAGTCAATTTTCCATAGCCTGCCTGTCTCATATCCGCTGAGGGAACACACTAGTGCTGTGTTTATGCTAATTTTATGCTCTCTGAGTTGTGTCTGTTATTCAAAGCAGTTGAAGCAGTTATTGCCAGTAATCTTATTTCTGTGGGAGCCCCAGGGCAGACGAGGCCTCAAAATCAGGCGTGCAGACCGAGGCAAAGCCATCACAGCCTGCTGGTAAATGGCAGTTCTTTCCCTCCGAATCTGATATCAGTTACTTCGCAAACACAGTAATAAAATGAAACAAATCAGATTTTCAAGTAAATAAACCAGACTTCAGTGGGAAGCAACAATGGTCAGGGCAACAGGAGTTTAATAAGTGATACATAGGGGGAAATACAAAAGCACTATGGCCTGTTCCGCTACCCTCTTTATTTTAAAGCAACCTCCCCAACCTCCTTGACACTGAGAAAAAGGGAGGTTGTTTAAACCCAAAAGCAAGAAAAAGGAAGGAGAATCAAGTAAAACAAGCAGTAAAATCGATAGGGACTTCCTCTTATCTGAAATCAAGCAAAAATACCAAAAATTGTA
Organism: Ailuropoda melanoleuca; assembly: GCF_002007445.2. Taxonomy (NCBI): domain Eukaryota; kingdom Metazoa; phylum Chordata; class Mammalia; order Carnivora; family Ursidae; genus Ailuropoda; species Ailuropoda melanoleuca. The sequence goes on from NC_048236.1 coordinate 9,513,402, forward strand.
TTATTTACTATTGAAGAGTGGCTAGGGATGTATCAACAAAAAACTCCCAAAGACAAATGGATTTGTCTGTTCTCACCCAGAACAACTAACAGCCTTTTAGAAATCTGCACAAGATGGAAACAAAGTTAACCAGTACAGTCTTCCTGATGAAGGAACATTTGTCCTCCAGGAACACAAAGCAATTTGGGAGCTATGATGCAAGAAGAACAGTCACCGAAGTCTGTTTGACAGATCAAAGAATCATGGACTCTGGAGATCATTTGTTTTGGGCAACTTCTTCTCTTCCAATACATTCGTAATTCTATTCATTCTAAGCTACTTCCCCACTCAAGGCCCATCTATCTTTATCACTTGTTTGTTATAAACAATTAAAATGTTTTCCCAATAATAAAGAATACCACGAGGAGTGTCTAAATCTGATTAAGTTAGTAGAGTGATAGAATTCTTCCAGAAACCATTGGTGAAGAATATCTTTGATGAAGTTAGGTGAAGTGTTATGTTAATAAGTTTACATTTGTGTATCTTTTTCTTGCATCTCCAACAATGTACCCCAGTCCTGCCTAATAGCCAATTCATTCATTCATTCATTCACTCAGCAAATATTTACTATCTGTCTACTATGCCAGGCACTGTAATAGGAACAAGGAATATAGACTCAGATTCCAGTGAGGAAGGAATTATAAGGTATTGTAACTCTGCTCATTCACCTAACTGCCGTGAGTGAACCATGTAAAAGATACTATGTGGATACATAGAAGTACTTATGGTTGGAGATGGGCTTCTTGAGGTGACTTCTGAGTTGAATTTTGTTAGAAGAATAGACATTTACAAGTCAGGGAGAAAGAGGATGGTATATTCTAAGGAGAGAACTGAGTAAGTTCACTTGGAGAATATCAAGGTGATCAATATGAATGGGGCAATTTCAAGGAAGTGATCAGGAAAAAGTCTAGGAAACTAGATTCATGAGAGACCTAGTATGTGAGTTATAAATTTCCTACTGCTAGTGCACTTAAGGGTTTTACACAAGGAAGTGACATTTTCAGATTTGTTTTTATAAAGATCACTTTTCCAAGCAGCATGTAAGATAGAAAAGAAAGACTTTAGCTGGAAACAGAAAAGGAAAAATAAAACATAATGGAATTAGAGGATAGAGGTAAAGGAGGAGATGGATTGACGAGATATTTGTGGTGAAGATGTCTTGTTCAACATGGCATATCAATTGAGCACATGACTTCGTCTCTGCCTCTCCCAGAAAGAACACTAATGACAGTAAAAGAAGAAAATACTCAAGCTCCCACACAAACAAAGATAATAGAAAAGGAGATGATAAGAGGTGAAAAATGTCAAGAAAAGGTGGAAATAAGAAGTGGATGTATGTGTGTAACTGAATTAGCAGAGCAAAGAAGCTAAAACCAAACTTCTGCGGGGAAGCCAGATGATTTAATACCTGCTTCAGAAACCCCAAAAGGTCTAGGAGTTGGAGAGTTAGTATCTCTGAAAGTTGAACGATGATTTAAAATGAGGAGGATTGGTTGATAGTGTGTAAAGGAATAGTTGAGCCCTTAGAATCTTTTCCCAACTCCAACAGAATATAGGGGGTTTGCTTTCCAAAGAGATTGAGTTAGAGAAAGTTTGGATTCAGGCATGCAGTTTGATGAAGTGTAAATCTGTATCTTAGATGCTGATAACTTCTTAGCATTCTCTCCCTGGTCAGCTCTCAAAAACAATAGTGCCTTTGCTCAAAAATCTCAGGTAAACATCAGTAGAATTTCTTTTTAGAGGAACAGACCACATTCAAAATGAAAAAAAAAATTGCTACAATTGTTAATAAGTTAGGAATCCAATGCAGTAGTCAAATCACAGACTGGTCAACCTATAGTGAGCCTTATGAGCTCACTTGTGCATACAGGTCACCTTTCTAGTGCCTCATTTTAAATATAAACATACAGTCAAAGATTACCCAGATTTTAAGGTAGACTTCTATCATACCAAAACAAACTAAAAATAAAAATTAGAACCCAAAGGATAGAGAACTTTCTAAGAAAAATGTGTGTGTGTGTGTGTGAGAGAGAGAGAGAATGAGAGTATGTGTGTATGGGTGTGTGTCTATTATAAGAGAACTGAGAAAAGAAGATATTATTTTCTCAGTTCTTCATGAGACAAGAACAGGATACCATAAGTCAGGAATATTCTATGATTTTGGAAATGAAAAATATGAGAGCAGAATTTATTTTCAAAATAGGAAAATTGGTATAATAGAGGACTGTTCTCAGAAAGTAGATAAAAGACAAAAAGATGAATTTTTAAAAAGGCAGTAAAATTACAGGGATGCCTGAGCAGCTCAGTAGGTTAAGTGGCTGCCTTTGGCTCAGGTCATGATCTCAGGGTCCTGGGATAGAGTCCTGCATTGGTCTCCCTGCTCAGCGGAAATCTGTTTCTCCCGCTGCCCCTCCCCCCACTCCTGATCTCTCCCCCCCTCAAATAAATTAAAAAAAAATGTTTTTTAAAAAGGCAATAAAATTACAGAATTTATATTGGATTTTCATTATCTAACAAATGGAAGTACTTGAAAGAGAGAACAGAAAAAATAGAAAGAAATCATCAGAAGTAATTCAAGAAAATTTTTCAGACCTGAAATTCGTGAGGTTCCAGATTGAAAAGGTCTACTGAATGTTGAACATAGTAAATAGGAAAATAAGATACACACTAATAAATTTCAAGGTAACACTGATAAATAAATTATTTTAAAAACCTCTGAAAAAAAAGTGAGATTAGAATAGCATCAAACTAACAATAAGAAGTAGAAGGCAACAGTTGAACAACTTCAAAATCTTGGGAAAAATGATTTCCAATCTAGAATTCCATAACCACAAAAATTATATACTAAGCATGAGTGTAGAATAAACATATTTTCAGATATATGAGACCTCAAAAAAGTGACCTCTTCATATACCCTCAGAAAGTGATTAGAGAATGTGCTCTACCAGAACAAAGGATTAAACCAAATATGGAAGAGGCAAGGTCCAGGAAACTGGAAGTCAAGCACAAGAGAAGAAATAGGTATCTCCATTCTAGGATAATAGTATGGATAGTCTCATGCACTATAGCTGTGCAGGTCTATAGAATAACTAATCTTAATTGGAAGAGCTTCACAAAGTATGGTATAAAATAATGTGGAAATAAAAGATACCTGATTGTTTCACCATAGTGAAAGTATTTTACAGTTTTACTGGAAAGTTTAGGGCTGGGTTAGTGAGAAGAATACAAAAACTAAGCAAATAAAGAAGACAATTGTTAACTTTTAGATAAATCATAAAAGTACAACACATTTACTATAAATTAGAATAATAATAATCATGTCAGAGTATATTAGTTTGAAGACAGAAGTAATATAACAACACTAATAATTAAGTTTCATTTAATGTGCCAAATAGTCTGCTAAATGCTTAATTTGGATTAGTTCACATTTAATCCTTAAAGCAATTCTATGAAATGGGTTCCATTACTGGCCTCATTTTACAGATAAGACAACTGAGGTAAAATGTCTTATCCAGATGCCATTAAAAATGAGAATTTCACAGATATGGCCCAGATAAAGAGAAAATAATTTTATTGCAAAAATTACATTTTGTCATCATGCCACAAAATTCAAATGTGGAGGATGTTTAAATCATACTACTAGATAATTTTATTAGAAAAATTACACCAATAAGGAACACCTCACTAGCTCAGTCAGTAGAGCATACAACTCTTAATCTTGGTGTTGTGAGTTCAAGCCCCACGTTGGACACAGAGATTACATAAAAACAATCAAACAAACAGACCTCCTCCTTCCATCCTCCTCTTCCTACTACAAAAAGCCCCCTTCCTCCAAATAAGATCTCCCAAATTATACACACCTACTGTGCCTATGGGTATAAAATATATCTCTGAAGAACTATTATAAAAATTCTGGTTTCATGTTCATTGACTCAGAAAAATTACACCAAAATATAATTCACTCATTTACTGTTTTAAAAATTGGTGTACTATTGCAATTATACTATAGTTCATGATTTATAAGATAAAAATATTGTTATAAAATGATAACTCAATTGTTAACTTAGTCCTAAATCAAATTTGCCTCTGTACTCAGGATTATCCTGCCAAATTGGGTAGATTCCATAATATGTTTTTAAAAATCATGTGTATGTCAGAGTCTTAGTGATATTAGTTCATTCAAATGAACAGGGTCTTAGAAGTACATATGGGGTAGGCTTGAAGACATACCATACTAAAGACAAAACTCTGGCTTCCATACCCAAGCAAAATGAAATGAAAAATACAGTTAATATTTACTGAGTGTTCAATAATGCTCAGTGCTATACCGAGTATGTTACATTTATTACCTTAGTAGATGGTAGTCTTGAAGGTAGTTGATAAAGCCTTCTGAAATTATGAGTTATTTGTTTGAAGGTGAGTATTGTTGAGTTCTTATAAAAGAACTTATGTGAATGGTGAACTTTTACCAGAAGTTGTTAACTATCATAAAATCTTCCTTTTTGAAGCAGGAGTAACAGGTTATCTTAATTTAACCCTGAAAATAAACACAGGTTCATGTGCTAATGGTCTAAATGATCTAAAAATAGGTATTTTTAGAAATTTAATAATTTTTTTTTCTTAAGAAGGCTCCACACTGGGCAAGGGCCAACAACATGGGGCCTGAACTCATGATCCTGAGATCAAGACTCTGAGATCAAAATCCTGAGATCAAGACCCAAGCTGAGATCAAGAGTTGGATTCTTAACCAACTGAGCCACCCAGGATCCCCAATTTGATACTGTTTTTAAATGAAATCCACTCTATTGCCTTTTAAGTTCTAGTTTTTAAATGATCATATCATAAAATTAACCTTTTTATACAGTTCTGTAAATTTTATCACATGTGTACATTTGTGTAACCATCATCACAATCAGGATTAGTTCCATCACTCCAAAACTTCCTCTTATTCCATCTTTATAGTCACATCCTCTCCCACCCCAGTCTCTGACAACTACCCATCTGTTCTCCATCACTATTTTTCTGTCTTTTTGAGAATGTCATGTAATTGGAATCATACAGCATGTGACCTTTTGAGACTGGCTTCTTTTATTCAGCACAATGGTCTTGAAATCCTTCCATATTCCATGCATTAATAGTTCTTTTTTGTTCCTGAGCTCTATTCTGTTATATGGATGTACCATAGTTTGTTTATTCATTCATTGAAGGACATTTAGAGTTCCTCCTTCCCCCAGTTTGGGGCAATTATGAACAGAGCTTCTATAAACATTCATGTACAGGTTTTTGTGTGAACATAAGTTTCATGTCTTTAGGGTACTTACCCAGGAGGGGAGTTTTTGGATTGCATGTAAATATATGTCTATTTTTATAGGAAACTGCCAAACCATCTCTAAAACGGATGAATGATTTTTTTATTCCTTCCAGTAATGTATGAGATTTTCATTTCCTCCATATCTTACTAGCACTTGGTTTTGCACCAGCATTTTTATTTTAGCTACCTGAATGGACATAGTGGTTTTAGCATTTTACTAATGACTAATGGTGTTGAACATCTTCTCATGTGCTTATTTACCATCTTTGGTCCTTTTCTGAAGTGTCTAATCAAACCCTCTGCCCATTTTTAAATTAGGTTGCTTGACTTACTCTTGTGGAGAGTTCTCTATTGTATTATGAATACAAGTCCTTTATTGGGTATGTAACTTGTAAATTTTTTTTATCAATTTGTAGTTTGTATTTTAATTATGTTAGCAGGGTCTTTCACAGGAGAATTTTTAAAATTTTTTATGAAGTCCAATTTATCAATCTCTTCTTTTATGAATTGCACTCTTAATGTCATGTCTAAGAAATTTTTCTCTAGGTCATGAAGATTTTCTCTCAGTTTTCTAAAAATATTATACTTTTGCATTTCATTTTTAAGCCTATAATCCATTTTGAGTTACATTTTTTATAAGGTACGAGTTTTAAGTCAAAGTTTACTTTTTTTTAACCTATGGCTGCCCAATGATGCCAACATAATTTGTTAAAAACTCTGTTATTTGATTGACTTGTCTTTTCATGTTTCACAGAAGTAAATAGCTCTATTTTTATGGGTATATTTCTGGATTCTCTAAATTTTTCCATTGATTTGTGTATCTATGCTTTTGATATTGCCACACTGTATTGATTACTTGATTACTACTACGAATAGTGAAGTTTAACTTTATTAACTTTATTCTTCTTTTTTGAAACTGTTTTATTCTATTTCTTTTGCCCTTCCATATACATTTAGAATCATCTATACAAAATCCTTCTGCCTTTTTTTACTGATATTGTGATGTATCTATAAATTAATTTGGGGAGAGTGGATACTTTATTATGATGTCTCTTCCAAACTAAGTATATCTGATGTCCCTCCATTTAGTTAGGGCTTTTTTATATTACTTTCATTGGCATTTTGTAACTTTCAGCATACAGCTTCCGTACATGCTATGTTAGAATTATATCTAAATATTTAATTTTCTGGAAGTTTTTGTAAATGTTCATTGAAGGAGGTCATTGAGAGGTTGTGAGTGTTAGTTGACTCAAGAGTTGGACCCAGGCAGTTGGAGGCTTCTCACCCCCTCCCCTGTCCTTAGAATAGATTTTCCACCCACCACCCTCCCATTAAATAGCTGGAGCTGTTTCAAAGATGTAGCCTTGAGAGAGTCAAAGTCATTGAGACCACCTGTATGGTGTAAGTGACTGAGCCCAGTTAATGCCTCTGTATAAACTTTTAAGATCCTGGAGAGTGGGTGTGAAGATCTACTCATCTGGCAGCTGCTCAAGACAAACCTTGTATGTAAATTCCCTTGCTTATTAAAACTGCCTCTTACCAGTCTGCAGGGGTCTGCTTCTTTCTTCAGTCTCTCCTTGCCCTTGTTCACAGGGGCCAGTTTCAGATTTCACCTGAGAAACTCTCAAGGCTTCAAATCAATAATGTTATTGTTCTGTTAAATTTTGTTTTCAAACTGTAGGTTACTAGTATTAGAAATACAATTGATTTTTGTGTACTGATCTTATATCCTATGACTTTGTTAAACTCAGTTTTTGAAACTACCTTGGGTTTTACAACATAAGAAATCACATTTGTGTGTATAAAGACAGTTGTATTTCTTCCTTCTACTCTGTATGCCTTTTACTTCTTTTGCTTGCCTTATTTCACTGACTAAGACATGGTAGTGGAGAAGCTTTAAGAGTGAAGATTCTTGCCTTGTTCCTGATATTAGGGGATAATCACTCAGTATTTCCCCAATTAAGTACAATGTATCCTGCAGGTCTTTTGTAGACACCTTTATCAGGTTGAGAAAGTGCCCTTTATTCCTAGCTTGAAATAAGTTTTTATCATGAAGAGATAATTGTATTTTGTCAAATGCTTTTTCTGCATCAACGGATAAGATCACATGGTTCTCTTATATCATTGATACCCTGAATTATATTGATGTGTTTTTGAATATTCAACAAGTCTGTATTCCCAAAACAAACACAACTTGGTCATGGTGTATTATTTTCTTTATATATAGCTGGATTTGATTTGCTAATACTGAGGATTTCCACATTTATATGCATGAAGGGTATTGGTCTGTACTTTTCTTGTAAAGGCCCTTATCTCGTTTTGGTATCAGAGTAATTCAAGTCTCATAAAATAAGTTAGAATGTGTTATCTCCTCTTTCATTTTCTGTAAGGTATTCTCCAGAAATGCCATTATTTCTTATTTAAAGGTTTTCTAGAATTACCAGTGAAACCATTTGGGCATGGAAGATTCTTGTTCAGGAGATTTTTAAACAAAAAATTCAAGTTTATTAATTATTATAAAACTATTCAGGCTATCTACTTCATTTGGGGTAAATTTTGGTAGTCTGTAGATTTGGAGGAATTGGTTCACTAGTCAGTGTTTTTGGAGGAACTGGTCCAATATGCATTGAGTTATCTGTAGTTTTCTCTTACTATCCTCTATAATTTGATAAATAAGTACAATACAATACAATGGAGTCTATAGCAACATTCTTTCCCTCATGATAATGGTATTTTGTGTCTTCTTTCTTTTTTCTTTGTCACTCTTGCTGGCGATTTATCAATTTTATTGATATTTTCAATGAACCCATTTTTGCTTTCATTGATTTTTCTCTATTGGTTTTCAATTTTCAATTATATTGCCTTCTGCTATCTTTATTATTTCTTTCCTTCTATTTTACTTTGTTTTATTCCTTTCATCTTTTCCTAATTTCTTAGTATGAAAGCTTAGATTGCTGATTTGAGACATTTTCTTATTTTTTTTAAGTTGAAGTATAATTAATATTCAGTATTATATTCATTTCAAGTGTACAATATAATGATTCAACAATTCTATACATTATTAGTACTCATTATGATAAGTGTATTCTTGAATTCTTTTATCTATTTCACCCATTACTCCACCAAACTCCCCTCTGGGAACCACCAGCTTTTCTCTGTATTTAAGAGTGTGGTTTTTGTTTGCTTGTTTGTTTTCTTTCTTAAATTCCACATATGAGTGAAATCATATGGTAGTTGTCTTTCCCTGACTTATTTCACTTAGGCTTATGCCCTTTAGGTCCATTCATATTGTTGCAAATAGCAAAATATTATTCTTTTTTATGCTGAGTAGTATTCCTTCATAGATGTATATCACATCTTTATCCATTCATCTATTGATGAACACTGGGGTTTCTTCCATATCTTAGCTATTATAAACAATGCTGAATAAACATAGGAATGCATATGTCTGTTCAAATTTGTGTTTTCATTTTCTTTAGGTAAATACCCAAAGCAATCTACAGATTTAATGCAATCCCTACTAAAATGCCAACAGCATTTTTCACAGAACAAGAACAAATAATCCTAAAATTTGTAGGGAACCACAAAAGACCCTGAATAGTAAAAGTAATCTTGGAAAAGAAGAACAAAACTGGAAGTGTCACAATTTCAGATTTCAAGATATAATATAAAACAGTATGGTACTGGCACAAAAATGCTCACATAGATCAATAGAATGGACTAGAGAGCCCAAAATAAACCCATACTTACATGGTCAATTAATTTACAACAAAGGAGGCAAGAATATTCAATGGGGAAAAGACAAGTGTCCTCAATAAATGGCACTGGGAAAACTGGACAGCTAATGCAGAATGAAACTGATCACTTTCTTACATCATACACACACACAAAAATTCTCAAAATGGATTAAAAGCCTTAAATGTGAGACCTAAAACCGTAAAACTAGAAGATAACTTTTCTTATTCTAATGTAAGCATCTAACTCTGTACATTTCCCTCTAAGCATTGCTTAGCTGTATCTCAGAAATTTCAAGAAGTCTCACATTCAGTATCAGTCAGTTCAAAATATTTCATAATTTTCTTTGAAACTTCCCTCTGGCCTCTGCATTATTTAGAAGTATGTGCTTAATGTCAAAGTGTTTGGAGATTTTCCTGTTATTTTCGTTTTGTTTATTTCTAAGTTAATTCTATTATGATCAGAGACCATACTTTAACTTCAGTCCTTCTAAGTTTATTCAGATGTGTTTTATGGCCTCTCTCCATGAATATGTATACTTGGACAAGTACTGCTGCTGTTGGATCCAATGTTCCATAAATGTCAGTTAGTTGATAGCATTATTCAGTTTCAGATTCTGTCCAATTTTTAAGGTCTGTTGTTAGATACATAAACAGCATTGTTGTATCTTCTTGATGAATTAACCTTTTATCAATATATAATGTCTCTTTTCTCCTTGAGTAATTTTCTTTGCTTTGAAACCCAGTTTATCTGTTAAGATAGCCATTCCAGCTTTCTTTAGATTAGTGTTTGTACTGTGTATCTTTTCGCAAACTTTTTCTTTACAATGTGCATATCATTATATTTAAAGTAAGTTTGCTCTAGACAGCACATAGTTTTGTCAGGCTTGGCCCACTTTTCTTCAATATCTGTCTGTCTATTGTTGAGATTAGATCATTTCTATTGATCTGTCTTCAATTTCACTAACTCTTCTGTTCTCTATTCTGCTATAGAGCCCTTTGAGTGAGTTTGGTCCTAGTTATTGTATTTTTCAGTTCTAAAATTTTAATTTGGTTCTTTATCTCTACTTTTGTTGACATTTATAATATTTAATTCACCTGTTTGCAATTGTTCATTTGTATATTTTATGAGTTGTTTTAAAGTCTCTGTCACTAATGAAGCATCGAACTTTACATCGGAATCCGGGGATGTACTGTATGGTGACTAACATAATATAATAAAAAATCATTAAAAAAAAAAGTCTCTGTCAGATAATGCCAACATTTGTATAACCTCTTTGTTGGTCCCTGTTCATTATGTTTTCCTGTGCATGCTGTGGTTGGTTCTTTGTAGGCTGAGTAATTTTCTTATTGCAGCCTGGGCATTTTGGATATTAATGTGATGAGACTCTGAGTATTGTACTAACCTAATGGAAAATGTTGATGTTTTAATTTTGGCAGCAGTTGACCTGGTTAGCTTTATTTTTTTTAAAAGATTTTATTTATTTATTTGACAGAGATACAGACAGCCAGCGAGAAAGGGAACACAAGCAGGGGGAGTGGGAGAGGAAGAAGCAGGCCCACAGCAGAGGAGCCTGATGTGGGGCTCGAACCCACAACGCTGGGATCACGCCCTGAGCCGAAGGCAGATGCTTTAACGGCTGTGCCACCCAGGTGCCCCTGACCTGGTTAGCTTTAGACTATAGGTTCCAATCTGAGTGCAGAGTCTGTGGTTCCAAGGTCAGTTATGTTATCAAAGCTTTTGAAGCACTGTTCAGATTAGTCCCATGTATGTGACAGCCTTGTATGCTGGCAAAGGTCTGTTCATTAACTCAATTCTCAAAGTCTTTGTTATATTAATTAGGATCAGATCCAGCATGTACAGGTTGGGGGAGAGCCTTTGAGTTCGTGAAGAACTTTATGGGGTTATTTTCTAAGCTCTTCCCTATTTCCCATATCCCAATACTTTCTAGTTCCCTGGGTCTCCCTTTTATTTTTGGGACCTCCAGAAAGAAACTGCCCACTTCCACGATTGCACCATGTCTAGTGCCAATCTGCAGGAGGACACACAGAGAGAAACCTTGCAAGATGACCATCATTTGTTGAATGATTGAAAAATTATAGCAAGAAGAATCATGTTACAGGGCTTATTAAATGTAGCCCCCTTGCCTCCATTCCTCCCAAGGTATTAATAGAATAGATATAAGATCCTAAATTGAATGTGAGGCATCTACCCACATGCAGAATTTACAAATGAAATGTATCATAACCAGTTTCATAACCAGTTCAGGCTCCTCTACCAGAAACTCCTTGATCACAAGAAAAAAGGATAAAGAAGAGATGTGTGAGTAGTTTTCTTTAGAGAAAGCTATTGCCATTTCATGAGGCCAAATTAGGAAGTGATAGGACAGCTAACTATGAAATTGGCTTTTGTCAAACCACTTGGAGAACTTGAAATATCTGTCTTTCAGTGTAACATGGAGGATTGGTGCCTGACTCATACCTAGGAGAGTTAAAGTGGCATATGTCAACACTAGAATTGGCTTGCATTTGCAAAGTTTGAGTACATATGCCTCAGTACTTCCTATGCACCGGATGTTGGCCACATGGGAGAGAGAGCCAGCTTGGGACTTTTTAGTTCTATTCTTCTAAGAGTGAATACATTTTAACAGGGAGAGTTTATGTAGTGTGAATTTATGGAAAATTAGGCACTGAAAAGGGAGTAGGGAGTCACAGGGAATGCGTTATCTGTGAGAATAAAAATGTACTATAGAGGTTTTCCAAAGCAGAGAATGCTGAGGACCCAAAGAATATCTCCATAGTTTCATGAATGATGGTAGAACGAGACTACTGGGTCAGAAACCAAGGACTTTATTACTCACATCAGTAGCAATACTCAGAGTATCAGCATTTTCTTGCACTAGTTTCCCAAGCCCCAGTTTCCACAGGGATTTGCAGAAAGGGTCAGATGACAACTCCATGAGCAGGAGGTTGCATTACAGAAGAGGAACCCTGAGCTCCGGGAATCTAATCTTTTCTATCAGATAATAAGCATGCCTAACAGTTTCTTTGAAGGGAGACACTGTTCCTGTTTTTTTAAGGATGTTAATGATGTAAACACCCTGGAAAAGATCGTCTGGAATAAAGGCAGTCAATGCCTCTGCTCCTGAGATGCTCAGAAACAGAAGAGACCCACCAAGAATTATCTTCCAACACCACAAAATCAGCTTTAAAAATCTGCCCAATGAGAGTGGCCCCAGAAGAGTAAAAGTCAACTTTCAGTTTGTTCTCTAGAGGGGAGGTGGTGGGGGAGGGGAAAAAAGATAAAGGGGATTAGGAGAGGATTATCTTAATAAATTGTTATCTTAATAAATTGTTGAATCATTAGATCTCACACCTGAAACTAATATAACACTGTATGTTAATTATATTTCAATTTTAAAAAGACAAAATCTTTAATCAAGGAAGAAAAAAAGTCTTCTTCCAATGTATCTGTTGCCTGGCCAAGAGGAACTTTCCTGTCCTTACTTAAGTGTCACTTTGGTCCCAGCAGCTCTTAAGAAGAGGAAGGGATGAGCAGAGTAAGGAAGCAGAAGGCACCCATACCGATTTTCTCGGAGCCAAACTGTCCATCAGTGCAAGCTGATTGGAGGTGGGAAACAGTTACTTAAAGTATTGATTGGTACCTTGAATGGGACACTTTCTTTTTCTGAATACAAGCTGTGTTTTTATATCATAAAGTGAACACAGAACTATGTAATACTTGTGGAAGAACAGAAAAATCATGTGGTTGCTGATTTTTCATCTATTGGCAAGAGAAAGGTATTCTCTACCCACAAAGATTAAAAGGGTGGTAAAAGATAAACATGTGTTGCCTTTTGATTTTTACATATTCCATGCTATTCCATTTATCAGTTACAATAATAGTAATGGCTACCACATTTTGAATGTTACCAACCTTCAGGCACATTCTTTTGTTCCTTTTACATAGATGAACTGATTTCACCTTATAACAATCCAAATGGTAGTTGCTACAGTTATGCCCATTTAACAGAAGAGAAAAGTAAGACATAGAAAAGTTAAGTAACTTGCCCAAGTTTGCAGAGCTGGTAAGTGGTAAAGATTCAAACCCCAATAGCTGATTCCAGAGTCTCCCTTTCTAACCACTAAGCTGATTTATAGCACCTGCCTGTGTTAAGGTAAGCACAGGTGTAAAGGACCAATTGGAGAAGATAAGGAGGAAGAGAAGTTGCTTTTTGGTTGAAATCCATATAAAATTTTAAGCACCCTAATGAGTTTTGAAAGCCACCACTAAGATTGTGTGAGTGGGTAAGGAGAAGACTTACTAATCAGGGACTTTTAAATTGTT
>NC_048236.1:9526933-9562617 GCF_002007445.2 Ailuropoda melanoleuca
AGGGTATTAGACGGGAAGAATTCTTAAGTTCCTTACAATTCTCTAAGTCCATTATGTTGTGACTCCACCATGGCAACCCAAGACACCTATGAATTCAAACTTAATAGACAGAAGGAGAGAAATGTACTTAGAATGTATTTACAACAGAAACAGACAAATAGAGAAATCTAGAAATAGAGAAAGTGTACAGCCACATAAATAGATGGTATACACGTTTTGTGTTGTGGAGTGACAAAGTTGGCACAGTTTCAAGAAAGTGTAAAACATACTTTAGTTGAGATATGATCTTGTCCCAAATGGGTATCATCTTGTAAATATATTTGGAAAATATAATTTTCTTCCCGAAGTAAATTTTGGATCATGTCATGTAAAATGGAGCCCACAGATCAAAAGGACGACTCAGGGTTCTGCACCTTGAGCAAGCCACAACACCTGTGCCCTGACTTTCTGGGCAGGGTAGCACGGATCATCATCATGCATCCACTTAGAAGAGCCAGCCTTGAGAATGACTTGACTTCCCCTTAGCCAAAGCACTGGTGTCTTGGGAGGTTCCCGGTTTTAAAGTCAGGAGAGCCAAATTTATTCAAAACTCAACTAGTCCTAATATGTCTTATATTAGAGAAATCACTTTACATTTCTGAGCTTCAATATTCTCAAGAGCAAAAATTATAGCACTACCATCCTCACATTGTATAATTTAGGATTAATAATAGGCACTCTATTTATTAGATTGGTTTGGTGTTCAGTTTAGATTTGTGATTTACAAATCTTTGAAAACTCATTATTATAATAAAAGCCATTTTATAATTATTTCTCTCTATAGAATATAAAATGGTACCATACTTTTTAAGAATGTACTTTCCTAGGGCTATTTATATGACACATTATATTTAATCAAAATGCTTGAATTCAAAAGAAAGTATAAACTATCTGGTGTCCTATTGGAGAGGCAGCGAGGTGAATCTCAGGTAACATAATTTTGTTTCTAAGAGGTATATGACCTTTACTTAAGTCTACTACGTTGCTCATCTGAAAAATAGGAATCAATCTATTTTTTTAGCATATTTTCCTCATTGGAAAATATTTGCATCACTATAAGCTATAATTATTATTTCTATAATTATCAATACAAAGGTTGTTTTCCCAAGAAAATGATACACTTGTTAATTCTCCTTTAACTTGCATATTCTGTTTCAAGAAATGTAATAAGTTTACAGTATTCATACAAACATTTAGAAAGAGTAACAAGAAAAAAAATTCATAGGGGCAATCTAATTATCACCAGCAGCTGTAACCTGTTGCTTTCAATGCCGGAACTACAAGATAGCTGCTTTAACCAAATGTTCAAGCATTTAAAAGACTTCTTTTATCTTTTCTTGGGATTCAGAAGCAAATTACAGAGGAAAAGCCCTATGTAGGATACAAATGTGTTTTCTAACACACAGAAAAAGTCTTAAGCCATCTCCAATTAGCTTTGACACTTTTGAATTCTGAGTCCCCTCACCTCTCAAAAACTAATCTCATCTCCTACAGATAGAGATGTCAAGTATTTCACACCATGGGGTTTCCTTTTCTCTATTATATATCCCTTTTAAGAAGATAGCATTGCAGGTTGTCTTAGTGTAAAATGATTGGGATAAATTGGCATGGTGTTTCGTAAGAGAATGATCTCATTTTGAACCAACACAATCAATAAAAAATTCAAATTTGGGCTGATTATATGTTTTGTTTGAAAATCATAATTTATTTGACTGAAAATCATCATTTAAAACAGAAAGTTGTCACAATTCATTCAGATGGTTTGATTGAGACACACATTCACAATTCGTGTTGTGCTTCTTAACAGTTATTATTTTGTAAAGGGAAGGATTCCTCTGATGAAGGGGGAATCAAGTTCTATTTCATTTCTCGAGTTGGAATAGGTTGTATCTGTTCCCTGAAGTATATCCTCTTAAATAAGCTTACTTACAGCATATGAGTGGTAAACTGGCAAAACTTCTTACCAAAGATTCTGCATAGAATGAATGATGCTCTACTTTCTTTAATAAGAGAATTTTCCTCATTCATACGGTGGGTAAAGGGTAAAAGTGGAAAGAAGTTTGAAAATGAAGTGTAAGAAGAGAAAAGTATAAGAGACAAAAATAATTAAGACTTCTACAGACCGTTCTCTTATAGATAATGCAAACAACATATGGAAACCCGTAAGAAATCTTGTCTTCCTTTGTTTTCATTGAAACAAATTGTGATTTCTTTTTCTGGCAGTCACTGGGTACAGAAACCTTAATGATTTGTTTTATAGATTTTGAAAATTGTTATTTTTCCTTTCTAGTTCCCTGTCATTTTTTGCTGAGGGTGTGGTAATGAAAGTATTTTGTCTGGTGACTTTTTCCCACACTCCTTCCTTAAAGTTTATTGCCTTTCCTATCCCTAGTAAAGGAGAAAAACATATATTATTGAATTTATTTTTTAAAAGAGAAGCCTCAGCTGTTGTGTGTTCAAATGCCTCTCCCCTCACACAGAGGCTTGGGAAGAAATTTAGTGCTAAATAAATGGTGCCTCAAACCAGGCAAGATAAAACATAAATCATTGCATTAAAACCTCTAACAAGTCTATCTGCTTTTTGAAATGACTGGAAGATGAAAGCGAGGAGTCTCATTTAAGAAGGCCCAGCGGATCAGTTCTGCATTTATATAGCTGTTATCAAAAGCAATTCATTTGGAGATCAAATAGACTGACAGATAGGACAAGCAGGGGATCACCACTGCCTTCAGGCAGCCCAAAGCCAGTACGGCTCCCCAGCACCATCACTAATATTGAGTCTAGTCCATGCTCCTGTTTATTACCCTTCCATCCTCTCCGGCTGCACAGTCCTGCATACTCCTTCCACCCCTTCCTAGTCAGGCGACTGGAGGGAGAAGAGTAGTAAGAATAATGTTTCTCCACCAGACCCGGTGGAGACTAGTTTCACTCTAATTTTGGACAAAGGTGAGGACAGTGAAGAGCAATAATGGCAAAAAAATAAGAGGGGCTAGCCAAGGGCCCTTGGGTTCCATGACCCCTTCCCGGCTGCAGATTATGCTCAGTCCTTTCCAGATGATTCTCCCACAGTGGGGCAAGAGGGAAGCATGTCAGTATAAAGTGACTTTGTACAGGTAGGCGTTTTCAGGGTTAGCATGGGAGGGATCTATTTACCACCCAGGAAGCTGGGGTCTCTAGTCTTCTTTTAAAGAAAACTTAACTGTTTTTTTTTTTTTAAATCTCATTAGAAGGTAACATGTTAATTGTTGAAAGTCTGAATAAAACAGAAAAAAGAAAAAGGAAAAGGAAAGAAAAAGAAAACACATTTTCCGAGATAACTCCTGTTATCACATACACATACATATAGGGGCATAACTGTACATGCACAAATTTATGCGAGCTTATACTCTGCATGCTGTATGCTTGACTTTAATATTAAAAATAAGGATTTTATGCAATTATTTGAAAACACAGTTTTTATGAACCAAAATCTTTAATTATTTGGATACACCAATCTTGATTTAATTAAATCCACATACTCTTGTCAATACTTTAGGGAATTTGTTGTTGTTTTGGCATATGAGTTTAGTATATATTTTGTCTATATATTTTTCAATGAATTATTCAGTTAAATTTTTATTTTCTAATCACTTACACAAAATATATGTACATTTTAAAGTCTTTTGATAATGATCAAATTGCCCTCTATAAAGTTTCTACCAACTGATAGACACACAGAGAATGCTTGGGTAAGGTTATTAGACTGTATTTTTGCCAGCATTAAAGAGTGCTTCCATATACGGAGTATTATTATTTCCTTAAATGTTTGTCAAATGAATGGGCAAAATGAGGCATCACTTTGTGTAATATGCATTATTATTGAAATGAAAGTTTTCACACGATTACTTGCATATATTTGTTCTATTGTAAGTATGTTTGCTAGTTTTGAAGGGAGTTGGGCATGGTTATTTTTTCCTAAGGAATTTTAAAAGGCTTTTAATTATTGAATTTTTTTATATGTTATCAATAATTTTACCCAGTAACCACAGCTTTGAGGAAACATTAAATTAAAAATCTAAAATAGATGTAGTAATGAAATAGATACATTATTGACTTTAAGGCATTTTATCTCTACCAATGGTTCTAAAGCATCATGTGATTGTATAAAACTTAGGTTTTATTTATTTTTTTAAAGATTTATTTATTTATTTGAGAGAGTGAGGTGCAGGTGTGGGGATGGGGTGGGTAGTGGGAGGGGCAAAGGGAGAGGAGAATCTTAAGATTCTCTCAGATTCCATGCTGAATGCGGAGACAGAGGCAGGCTTGATCTCATGACCCTGAGATCATGACCTGAGCTGAGACCAAGAGTGGGATGTAAAGTACTTATTTTTTTTTCCTATAAAGTACTTGTTTTAACTTGCAGTATTTAAGAACAGAATAAAGGGGGAAAAATTATTGGAAGCTCCATCCTAAATTTGTTTTACACTTAAAACTCCGACCATTTGGATATAGAATATTCAAGAAAAAAATATTAAGCCTGCTGATCCCATTAAAGTGAACCCAGAATAATTTTTCTTTTATAGGACCTAAGTTATCAATTAATCAACAACCCTTTACTGAGCACCTATTCTACTTCTGGTTGCCTAGGAGAGTCATAAATGTGCAGAAATACATATTTATAGATATGTTAAAATCACAGATCTTGCCTTAAGTCTGATTTAAGAAAACAAAATTTTTCCTATACTCATTCATTCAACATTTGCATGTATGCTGTTAACTGAGTCACGGTATTAGGACAGTGACTCCTACTGTATTAGCAGTGGTGGAGAATTCAGTGATACAGGAGACATGGTCCTTGCTGTCACTATGTTTACAACCTAGTTGGGGAAACAGACATTCTATAAGACACCAGCAGTCACTCATCACCTAGCATGGCCTTGTATTGTAATGACGGCAGCACAGACAATCTCAGGCAAGGAAGAGCTAACAGGGGCATGAGAGACCAGAATTAGACCCTGTCTGGCCTCTGAAGAATATATGGGACATGAATGGTGGAAGGAAAGGAAGGGAAAATTATACTTATGAAGAAAAAGACAAGTATTCTTTCTTGTAATTATTTGAGCTCCAAAATACAATCCTTTTGCTCCAAGATCCAATAGGCACAATGACTTTCATCTTTGTGTCTGTGGTGCCTTTCTTTAAGCTTCTGTACCTCTATCCCAGTAGCACTGAGCAGGGGGACCTTGGAGACAAGTGGACAGAGGGGCTCCACTCTACGACCTCTCCATTCTCCCTACCATTGGGACTATAAAGGTGTATAGAGAGGTAGTTACCATAATAAAGGACTCCATCCTCAATTCCCAAATTATACCCTCAGCTGAATGCAGGATTGTCATTACTATAGCTTTTCCTTCCTCCAGAGCCAACCTCACCCATAGACATAAACAACCAGTGAGGATATTATTTGTGGTAGGCTGAATGGTGGCCACTCCAAAGCTATCCCCATCCTAATTCCTGGGACTTGTGAATGTTACCTTACATAGCAAAAGGGACTTGCACCAGTGATTGGGTTAAGGACCTTGAAATGAGAAGATTACCCAGGAGTACCCAGGTGGGCCCTAAATCACAGGGGTGATCACAGGGGTCTGTAGAGAGGCAGGAGATCAGAGAACTGTAGGAGATGTGAATCAAGAAGTTGATGTGAAGTAGGCATTGGAGATATGCTTTCAAGGTACAGAAGGGACCATGAGCCAAGCAACAGAAGGAGCCACCAGGAGCTGAGAAAGGCAAGGAAGAGCTTCTCCCCTAGAAACCTCAGAAGGAACTGGCCTTGACTACATTTTGATTTTAGCCCAGCCAATCAGGTATCAGACTTCTGACTTCCGCAACTTTAAGAGAATAAATTTGGGCTGTTTAAAGGCACAAAGTTTGTGGTAATAGCAGCAGTAGGACACAAGCAATTACTTAAGGTAACTCTCCTAAAATAACCTTCTCCTGTAATTGGAATTCCAACTTTAGATATATTCTTTTAAGCCATGGCTTGAGAAATCTGTAAAAATAAAAATACCCCTAGCAGGTATGATATATTTAAACGTCACAGTATTATTGTGAATCATAGTGTGAATTATTCTATGAAACTATCTAGAAATTCTGGAAGAAACGGGTCACTGAGGAGGCTAAGTTTGATGGGAAGGATATAGAAGGGTAGGTCTAGAGCTTGAAATACATCTGAGATGAGCTCTACTCAGCACTGAAGATTTGGAGACTGAGGTTGGCAGTAATAAAATAGGACAAAAGTCAGGGCAAACCCAAAACATTCGTGTTAATAATTCCACAGTTTTGCCTTACCTTAGCCCTGTTTTCATGCTCTTTACACGTATAATTTATACCCATTTCTAAAGCAAAATACTCCATTTTAACTAATTAGTGTTCAAAAATACTAAAAAGGAAGATCTGTTAAGAAATCAAATATATTTAATTAAGCGTCCCAGGACTGTGGATTCTAAATATAATAATTCAAGTTAAAATTTCTACAGTACCATATAAACTTTCTTCTTGTGCACAAGGGAGCATGGATTTATTATTATTTTTTTAATATTAAATGTAACACCTACTATCTCAGGGGCCAGATCTCTGCCGGGTGAGAAATGTTATAGCTCCTTTGGGAAGTGAATGTACTGTTTAGCCCAACACTTGATTTACATTTTTGGATCTCACATACATTAATGCACCTAAGTTGTGTTCTATGTTATAAGTAGACACATTTTTAATGCAATATCAGGTGTTCAAGCACATTCCTAAGTATCTGAAAGGCAAACTCAAGCTCCTTTACATTGACTACAGCTGTATTGGGAAGAATGTTTTCTAAGCTTAACCACAAGTCAGGGAAAGTGGAGGCTAAAAATGCCCTTTTTTTTCCAGATATCAATAGCACTGCTTGAGCTGCAACCTCACATATTTTGGAAGACTGAACTCTTATCTACCAAGTTTGAGCAAATCAAGTTCACTTCCAGATACATGTTTAAGTTTATTTAGCTCAAGACCATTTTACAAAAGTGTAGTCGACGGTACTAATGACTTATTACAGTAGAAGAAATCACTCTTTTACATTAATTATAATGGTAATGTATTAGGGTGACCAATTCATCCTATTTGGCCTGGGACTTTCTGGGGTGTCCTGGTTTCAGAACTGACAGTCCCGTATCCTGGTAAACCCCCTCAGACTTGGGAAAATCAGGACATGAGGTCATACAGGGGGTAAATACCTGACAAAATGAGATTTCAACAATGGTTTACCCACTTAAAATGAGGAAATTAAAAGAAGATACCTTAAATAATCTTCTTTTCTTTTAACATAGAGCAGTAGTTATAATTTTTATTTAAATTTCTTCAGTGGAATATGCATTAATAGTATGTATTTTAAGTAGTGGTGGTGTTTTCAATGTTCATTATTGGCTCAAATTTTACTTAATCTTATTTTTACTTCAATGAGCAATCAATGAGCCATCAAAATGTGCTTTTTTGTTTTGAAGTTAATCACACTTTTCAGGTTCCAAATCCAGATTTTCTCTGTACACAGTCAGATGCCACCTGTCAAAACCCCAGACAAGCTGGTAATTGTCCACATAGTCACACCCAGAATGAAACATCTATATTTTTAATGCTATTTCAAGGCAGTGTATCAGATTTAAGATCTTTATTATCTCGGAGACAGGACAGCATGTAGACAAATGTCCCGATAGCCCAAGCTTTCAAAGAATGTCACTGTTTATTCTGCAGATATGCACCGTTGTGCAGCCACCAGACATGACACAGCTAAATGCAATTCCGCTTTCCCAATTCCCTTCTTCTTCCCCTTTGCTCCCCAAGTTTCTCTTTTCTCTTTTCTGCTCCCTCTTTCCAATGCTCATTTGAAGATATACTTTTTACTAGGATTAAAACAGGGTTTGCATTTAAAATTTTCATTCACCAAACAGAAAAATATTTTACTAGAAGGGAATGGTATTAAGGAGAAATGAGTTTCCGTGTGCCCCGAGGCCTGGCATAGACAGGATTTGATTTGCTATGTTCGGCTGGAATCTGGATTGATACACAGAGATGAGAGGGGGTGTTTAATAAAATTTACATTTCATTTTCTCACTTGACACCAGTCTCCTGTCACTCAGGGAACTGATGGGAATGTCGCAAATAACTTTTGTCAGAATCTAGTTGGGGAAGCAGACTGGGAAATGAGAAAACAGAGGTAGAGAGAGAGAAAAGAACAATCTGGCTAGTTTTCACCTTGTGGTTGCAGTGAAGGGAACAAATCCACCATGGCTCGAGGACCTGACAACTGGCAGCTTTTACACAGAGGGAGCTCGCGGGCCAGGGGTAGACGGGGAAAGGCACCTGGGAACTGATGGGATGGATTGGGCTGCCCGCAGCCAGTGGCCATGCTGCTGGATGGGAGTATCTGGACGCAACAAGGAGTTTAAGTTCTGGAGGAGAGGAAGTGATTGATGTTAGCTGAAAAAGACATCAGGAGATACCCAACAAAGACAAGAGAAGAGGACGAAGCTCCCCTTTTATTCAGGGAACCCTAGTGTCTATATCAGTTTTCTATTGCTGTGTAACAAATTACCACATATGTAGTCACTTAAAACAATGCCCACAATAAGTATTATTCAGCCTTAAAAAAGAAGGAAATCCTGTCATGTGTGACAACGTGGATGGACCTGGAGAACATTATCTCAGTGAAAATAAGTCAGACCTGGAAATATGACTGATGTATGCTTTCGTTTATATGTGGAATCTAAAAGATTTATACTCACAGAAGCAAAGCAGAGAATGGTGATGGCCAGAAGCTGGGGGAAAGGGAAATGGGGAGGTGATCATCAAAGGGTACAAAGTTTCAGTTCTGAAAGATAAGTTCTGAAGATCTATCTAATCAACATAGTGCCTATAGCTAAAAATACTGTCTTGTATACTTAAACTTTTCTACGAAGATAGGTCTTACATTATGTGTTCTTACCACAAATAATAAAATACTACTACTAATAATAATAATCATAATGAGGTGGGAAAAACCTTGGGAGATGATGGATATTTCTATGGCCTCAATAGTGGTGATAGTTTCACAGGTGAATACTTATTTCCAGATTCATGGAGTTGTATATATGAAATATGCATATAGCTTTTTACATGTCAATTGCACATCAATAAAAATGGTTAAAAAACAAAATACAATACCTGTTTATCAGGTCTCGGCTCTGTAGGTCAAAAGACGGGAACAGCTCAACTGAATTTTCTTCTTAGGGTCTC
Source organism: Ailuropoda melanoleuca (assembly GCF_002007445.2). Lineage (NCBI taxonomy): Eukaryota > Metazoa > Chordata > Mammalia > Carnivora > Ursidae > Ailuropoda > Ailuropoda melanoleuca. Next base: position 9,536,252 of record NC_048236.1, read on the forward strand.
ATGAGGCCAAAACCAAGATGTTAGCCAGGCTGAGCTTTTATCTAGAGGCTTTGGGAAAGAATCAGCTTTCAATCTCATTCAGGCTATCAGCAGAATTCATTTACCAGTGGTCATAGGACTAGGTCCCTGTTTCTATACTAGCTGTTATCTATGGGCCACTGATAGCTCTCAGAGGCTACTTGGATCCCTTGCTAGGTGGTCTTCTCTATTTTCAAAGCAGCAATGACACACAGACTCCTTCCCACGTTTGGAATATCTCTGACTTCCTCTTCTACCATTAGCCAGAGAAAACTGTCTTTTTTTTTTTAAAGGGTGTATGTAATTAGGTTGGTCCACCCAAATAAATTTCCTTACTTTATTATTTTTCATTTTTTATTATTTTATTTATTTTTAAAGATTTTATTTATTTATTTAGGAGATAGCAAAAGTGATCACAGAGGGAGAGCGATCACAGAGGCAGAAGGAGAAGCAGACTCGCCACTGAGCAGAGAACCTGATGAGGGGCTCAATCCCAGGGCCCTGAGATCATGACCTGAGCCGAAGGCAGTCACTTAACCAACTGAGCCACCCAGGAGCCCCTATTTCTTAATATTTTATTTACTTATTTGTCAGAGAGAGAGAGCACAAGCTGGGGGAGAGGAGGCAGAGGGAGAAGCAGGCTCCCTGCCGAGCAGACTGCATCTCAGGACCCTGGGGATCATGGTGCTTAACCGACTAAGCTACCCAAGCTTCCAAACTTCCCCTGTTTTAAGGCCAAGTGATTAGTAAGCCTAATCAAAACTGTAGTATCGTTTTTGCCACTGAATTTAATCATGGGTGTGACACCAGGTGACTGAGATAATGGAGGCCATCTTAAAACTCTGCCTACCTTATTGTCCTATGTATGATCCATGGTGTCAGCCAAGGGTAGACAGAATGGTTGCTGAGGTTAGCTGGTGGTTTCTGAGAAGTCTGAAGATCCAAAAGGATAGCAAGCAAGGCATCAAGCCAAAAAATATTTATAATGTCTTAATCTGTGTCCTTCTTAAGGAAAAATAAGACATAGAAGTTACAATTTCTTGGTAATGGTCAGAAAGATAACATCAATGCTAGCTTGGCATATTTCTCAGCATTAAGTCAAAGTGGTTCTTTCACTAGATTTGATATGACAAGCAAATGAGGAATCTAAACAGCCTTGGAAACACTGGTGGAGGGCTCAGGGCTGTTTGGACAGAAAATTCAGTCTTGAGCAGTCAATGAATGGTCTAGAAAGGGTGGGCATGGTGCCTGGTAAGCACATCACCTTGGCCTCATGGACTCTCTAACTATGTGCAGGAAGGTATCCGGGGATGAGGGAAGGTCAAAATGGAGCTCTCTAGAGCCCAGGGCTTGGGGGAAACTCTTCGTTACTGAGTCTAAAGGCAGTATTGGCTGGGGTGCCATATCTCTTTGATCCAAACTTTATTTGATACACGAACAAAAAGAATATCTAGAGGTCATTTACTCCATGATATCCCATTATATTTATATATTAGACTAGGAAAGTGGCATTTAACCATGCCTTAAAAATCTCAACAGAGTAGGATGCTAAAATAATTGTAATATTTACCGTTATTTTTTCTAGGCAATAATTTTTTTTCCCTTAATGCCTAATCTCTTCCTATATAGTGAGCATCCTTCCATCTAGCCCAATCTGAGTTGAAATCACTTCTACCATCTTTTTAATATAATTTCACATGTTTAAAATGGTTATTAATTATTTATTCAGGCTTTTATTTCCTGTGTTCAACAGCATTAATTCATTCTTTGAACAATCCATGATCTGGGGATAAGTAACTCTTCCAGTCCAATTTATATATTTCCCCCTACCTGAAATGTCATCTTTTTAAAATTTTATTTAAATCCTATCTATTTTCTGAAGTCCCACTTAAATTTTCCTTCCCTTTAAAGGTTTTCTTCCCTTATTTCAAAAAATTGTTATCTTCTCTTTTTCAGTGATTATTTCTAGTATCCAAAAAGACTTATCTATGAAGAGAATTTTCAAAGTGTTTAAAATAATGTAGAAAAAAGATCTTATGGTTTTTCAACTATTCCTAAATAGGAAAAAAACACACTGATTTCTGACATCTCTTCTAAAACACTAAAGTCAGAAAATATTGGAATGATGTTTCCCCAGTTTTGCAGAGTAAAAGTGATTCATTTACTTTATACACAGTCAGGTTGTCTTATGTGTCGGAAAACCATTTTCTAAGATAAATGGGCTGAGAAGGATACATCCCACTAACCCATGTATCAGTTCTCAGTATTGTAAATCAAAAGACTGGGAAGACTCAACTGGGTTTTCTTCTTAAGAGATACAAGATTTGGGATCAGAAACCCAGCTTTGAGCCTTCACACTACTGCTTACTGAAAAGGTGTCTTCAGTGACATAAGAGGAACCAAGGAGAACCATTACAAAAGCCAAGAGAGGAAAGTGGTTCAAGAAAGAAGAAGAGAAAGGTTGAGTTAGATGCTCCTGAGATGTCATGTAAGATGAAGCTAAAGAATTATTCTTTAGAATTGGCAAAATGGAAGTCACTAGGTTTGCCCCAGGAGCAGTCCCTGTTGTGTAGATGGGTCAGAAAGCAGCCTGGAGTCCCTGGTAGAGTGAATGAAAACTAAGGAAGTAACAGAATGTGTGAACAAAAGTCTTTTAAACAATGTTGCTGGAATAGGAGTAGAAAAATCAGAAAGAGAACTGAAGGGGCCTATGGAATCAAAGATTGTTTTCCTTTCCTTTCTCTTTCTTTCTTCCTTTTTTCTTTTTTTTCTTTTCTTTTCTTTCTTTTCTTTTCTTTTCTTTTCCTTTCTTTTTTTTAAGTGGGAGCTACTTAACCATGTTGGATAGTCATGAGAATAATCCAGTAGAGGGGGAGAGATTGATGATGTTGAAAGAGAGCTGATAATGGAGGCAGTGACATCCTTAGAAACAGAATGATGATATGTGGAAGAGAATATTAAAGAGAATATGTGGTATTACTAAACTTATAGCCCAAGTTTATAGCACTTCTAGAGTTGTCTAAATTGTAGATAAGCATACAGGATTATTTATTCATCCCCAAATTTAAGAAAATTTTGGAGCATCTTATTTCTCAGGCCACATCCATGATTTGCAAATTAAATCCCATAGTCTTTTTACTTAAGGTTCTATCACAAAACTCTGAGTCTCTGGAATCTGCCTAATAAATGTGCTGTGATAGCTGCTACCAAGAGTCGGCCCTTTGTGCTCAGGTCTTAATACCACATGGTGTGGATTTAGAATAAGTCCTTGTGGAACTGGGCTGGATGGAGTACACACTATGGCACTGATCTGAGAGAGAGAGAGGCATACTATCCAGTGGGCACTTCTCAGTGCTATGGGCATTGTGTTGGGTCTACTCATGACTTAGGGTGAGCATCTGCTTCCACAGCGTTTCTTCCATAGGAGTGATGGGAAGGTGGCTCTTTTATATTTGAATCTTACTGAGAAATGCTGAGTCCATAGCCATGTACAGATTTTCCTTCTAGGCCCCTCACACAGATGGGACCTTAGGTGTTGGTCCCATACATGCCCTGAATGACATTCCAGGGATCCTGTAATATGAATGAAGATTTGTTAGCACTCTAACCATTGTCCACCAAGGAGCATTTCTTTCTTCAGTTGAAGACTTTCCTTTCTTTCCCTTTCATTCCTCTTTGGCCTCTCTTTCTGATCCATTCATTGTCCACTCTCTACTGTCTTTTCCTTCTCCCGTATAAATAACTCTTCCACCAAGAACTAAATGCATTTTCTATAAGCAAGTCCTACTCTTGGATGAGAACTAAAGAGATTGCTAACCTCTGGTCAACCATAAGTTGCAGAAAATATTTTTCAAAATTTATATTAATAGTAAAATATCTTATAAAATAACACTAAAATACAAAAAAAGATACAAAATTTGAAATACGAACCTGCTCCATTCCCTAAAGATAACTATTATTTTCAAAAATTATTGGCCACTTCTCCATATTTTTTCTATACATAAGTAAACTAGAGGTAAGAGCATAATATACTCATTGCTTTGCAATTCGCTTTTTTCCCCCCAGCCTAATAGTATATCTTGAATAATTTTCTACATGAGTCATTCTACTGGATTACATTAAGGACATTTTAGAAAGAATCAGATACAGCCCAGACAAATTTCCAAATTTGCCTTGGACCATTGCAAGAGTTTGGCAATTAACTGTTTCTTCATCTATAAAGTATAGAGAGAAGCGGCATTTCCCACATTTTTCAAAAGGAAATTGACTCTCTTTCCTCTTGTTAAAGCTACTAATTATGAAATAAAATATGTGGTGATAATAATAAATGAATCATCATTTTGAGACTGAAATAAGAAAAAAGAGAAACAATTCTTCAAACCCCAGGAAATTCTAGAAAGTCCTCCAAATGCATTAAATGAACCTTCTGTCTCAAAAGATGCCGGATTGATGGGCAGAAAATACTCTCATCTTGAGCTGTTCCAAGCACAGAGAACCCTGGTCTTTTTTCATGGATAAAAATAACAAATGTTAGAGAACATTTGTAAACACACAAGTCTCCATATTCTGCCACTTAAGTATCATTTAACTTTATAAAAATGGTTTATCCCTTTTATAAGATTACATTCAGGAAATGTGATCTGCCTCTGAAATATATCTGCAATTAGTCACTACGCTATTGTATAGGTTGAAATCAACTGTTCCACACTCACTAGAGTAATTCTTTCCACTTACAGCTCTTTCAAAATTGACATTGAATACATTATAAATTCCAGAAACAAAATATGGAATAAATGCATGAATTTTAAATGACAGAATTAATTAAAATCCTTTACTGTTATTGACATGTATGATTTTATAGAAGCTTGGTTGAATAAAATTTGCATGTGATTTACATTCAATTTCCCCATACTCATTTTTGCATAGAGTTTGCATACATTTCAATGTATAGTAATTTCATACATTTGGATTTTAGACTGCTAGATGGAAGAGAGTCATTCACTAAGTAATCCTTGAAAGGTCTGGGTCTCTTGGTTCTCAGTAGCCTCAACGGGCAACAATATGGCCAAATCTGCTGCAGGACACAACCCTGGTCAGACTCAGTCTGTTACTCTGAGGGAGACGCGAAGTTCTGTCAAAGTCTGGTACCTTCTCTGAACATAACCCTTAAAACTTGAGAGATGGTGGAAACTACTCTAGCTTTCTTCATCCCTCCTTCTTGATTTTAATATCCAGAAATATTTACAAATATTTTTGAACTCTGAAGAATTTTAGTTTGTTCAGTATCTTGGGGGAAAAGAATCCACCATATAATAGAAAATCAGAAATGGGAAGCATGAAGAGTTTTTTTGAAATAACAAAAGAACATGACACTTTTCAATTATATATTTCAATAAAGAGTAAGGCCTGTCACTGCCGGGAAATATTTTCTGGGCCACCTGTGTTAATGCCTCGAAGAATTTAAGGTTGGCCGGTAATGATACTTTATCTAACCAGCTCATCTCCAGATATAAATGAACCAAGAGCTACTGTCTTGGCTTCCAGTATTTACCCAGTTCTCCCATTTTCTGACGAGAAAGAAGACTGGCTTAATTATGGGTTAGAGAATTCTGACTAGACTCTGAAATTCCATGCCACATGCTAGAGCCCTGCAAGTTACTCTGGATATCTCTGGCTGCTGTTAAGGCCCAAAAAGTCCATTTTGGCTTTCGGGATCCTAACCATTATGAAGGGAACATTAATCAATTAATTATGGTTGTTCCTAACAGAGGGAAAGGATCAAACTTGCTTTGCATGAAAGATCCATCTCATGGCACATGGAAAATTGGTAAGAAGCTAGTAAAGGTTGGAAGAAGGGTAAAGAAGGAGTAGGAGTAAATGACTGGGAAGAGTAGGATAGAACATGGAGTCCGGGTTGACCTCTAGATCTTCAATCAGAATTCAGTGATGTCGTGTGTTGTGTTAGGGCAAGCAGGTTTTAAGGCTGTGTTAACTTCTAAGTGGCTGTGGGATAACCTACTGGAAGTTCTCAGTAGGCAGCTAACTGTATGGTGTAGAGCTCAGGAAAGAAATCTGGGCTGGAATTTGTGGTGGTAAAAGAAGTCACAGAGTGAAAGGTAGAATGTGTAGACAAAGCCACAGCAGTAGTGCTAAGACAGCTATCATTTCATAATTCTCAAAAGCCTTAACTTCTGAAATGCTTTTGTACAAAAAGATTACAGATCTCTGATGACTCAATGTGTATACTAAAGATTGCAAATAAAAATAACTTCACAGACCAGGAAACTACAAAAAAGTGATAAAGGACAGGTTATAAGGGGGGACTAAATAAACTAGAGAAGGCATAATTTGCCCAAGCAAATCAAGTTATTTTTTTTCTTTGTTATGTTTTTAAACATTGTTAGCGCCCAAACAAAATACAAAAAGGACTGCAGGAAGCTAGTTTGTACCTCCAGAGTAAATTTCTATAGGTTAGAGTGCCCATCAATGCCTTTCTTAAATACAGATAGCCTGGATTGAAATTTCTTGGAGAACATCAATCTTGATGCCTAATTGTTATCTCCCTCAGAATCCAATACCACATCACAGAGAAAGCTGCCTTCCTCCTTTCAAGGCAGCTTTGAGGTTTGAGATGTCTATAGTATATCTAAAGAGTGAACAAAAGGCTGAGAATGTTCCTGAAAACTCATGGTAGGGTAAGACATACTTTCACATTGATGCCTTGCAGACGATGACTCCCTGCCAGTACCCACTATGGGACTAGTTCCAGGGCATCATTACTTAAAATTCTGCAAGAGAGGCATTTGTTTCCTTTCTATGCTTTAATTCAAACATAGGACAGCCTCTGAATCTTTCAGAGATTGGAAAATCCTTATATATATATTTGGAAAAGCTGAGAACAAGTTGTTTCTGGAAATTCTCCTCACTTCTGCCATCTTTGCTTTACTCCCTTGGATCCTTTTGGATCTAGAGCCAAGGACACAATCAGCCTGCTTAAAGTGTCTAGTTTGAACACTGATGAACATTCTGCAGATGTTTGAATTAGGTGAAATTGCCTTTAGCATCCCTACCCAACTTGACACCCGTTGACCCTCCACTCTGGTCTTCATCAGAACTCCTCGCACACAGCCTAGAGAGGTTACACATGATATAATCTCTTCCCTCCTTCATTTGGGTAGCTGTACACATTATCTTCTCCAAAAAATCAGTGCTCTGAACAATGAGTTCACTAATAATCTGCTTGGGCACTTGGTTATCCCTGGTCTCCCCAAATAGTTTCTTCTAGTTGTAAATTTGACCTAGCTACTAACAGGATTATTAAAAATATGTCAACTTTGGTCTGTGGACAATTGCCTTCCCCAAACTTACTGTTTTTATATCTTTGTCCTTAATTAAAGTCTTAGCAAAGCCCATGAGCACATCAATTTTCACGCGTCCATCACAGCTGTTCTTGAATAGGTTCTGGGTGTATGGAAAGAGGACAGAATGCCTGGGTAGCACCACAAGAGGCTTTCTTCTCTCGAGAAAGCCCCAAGCAGCCTCCTTCCTGGCCCAACAGGGTCTGCGCCTGCATCTGCTGCCGCTCTCGTCTGAGGTCTGGACAGAGCAGCAACCTCTGATCTTGGCCCGCCAGCTGGTACCTGACCAACTGCTCTTGGGCCTCCTTCCAGCCCCCGGTCTCTTGCAGGTACACCTGCTGAGCAGGAGGGCCTGGAGCACAGGTGTGCCCCTGGGATGTGATGCCGGTAATACTGGGAGCAGGCACAGCAGCCTCTTCCCAGCGGCCACCCTCCTCTCGGGCAGCGTGCCGGCCCACCTTCCTTCGGGACACTCCATTCAGGGATTGGTGGGGGAGCTGGCTCAGGTTGTCCACAATGACCTTCATCTTCATATCTGTGGGAGAAAAGAAGTTGGGGATAATGGTAAGTGAAATAAGTCAGGGAGAGAAAGATAATTATCATACGATTTCCCTCATCTATGGAACATAAGAACTAGGAAGATCGGTAGGGGAAGAAAGGGATAAAGAAAGGGGGGGTAATCAGAAGGGGGAATGAAGCATGAGAAACTATGGACTCTGAGAAACAAACTGAGGGCTTCAGAGGGGAGGGAGTGGGGGAATGGGATAGACTGGTGATGGGTAGTAAGGAGGGCACGTATTGCATGGTGCACTGGGTGTTATACGCAACTAATGAATCATCGAACTTTACATCAGAAACCAGGGATGTACTGTATGGTGACTAACATAATATAATAAAAAAACATTAAAAACAGGGGTGCCTGGGTGGCACAGCGGTTAAGCGTCTGCCTTCGGCTCAGGGCGTGATCCCGGCATTATGGGATCGAGCCCCACATCAGGCTCTTCTGCTAGGAGCCTGCTTCTTCCTCTCCCACTCCCCTTGCTTGTGTTCCCTCTCTCGCTGGCTGTCTCTATCTCTGTCAAATAAATAAATAAAATTAAAAAAAACATTAAAAATAAATAAATAAAAATTTCTGCTGGGATTAATAAAAAAAGAAGATGTGGTCCATATATACAATGGAATATTACTCAGCCATCAAAAAGAATGATTTCTCAACATTTGCTGCAACACAGACGGACTGGAGGAGATAATGCTAAGCGAAATAAGTCAAGCAGAGAAAGACAATTATCATATGGTTTCACTCATTTATGGAACATAAGAAGTAGGAAGATCGGTAGGAGAAGAAAGGGAAGAAGAAAGGGGGGGTAAAGAAAAGGGGGAATGAACCATGAGAGACTATGGACTCTGGGAAACAAACTGAGGGCTTCAGAGGGGAGGGGGGTGGGGGAATGGGATAGGCTGGTGATGGGTATTAAGGAGGGCAAGTATTGCATGGTGCACTGAGTGTTATATGCAAGTAATGAATCATGGAACTTTCCATCAAAAACTAGGGATGTACTGTATGGTGACTATATAATAAAAAATATTATTATAAAAAATAAACAAATAATAAAATAAAAAATAAAAATTTAATCATACCACTTCCCCTAAAAAAACACTTTTTATGATGCGGATAAGTCAACAAGGATTTCTCCTTGTAAGCACGATGGCTTAAATACAAAAACCAGACCACAGTCAGGCTTACCAAGTGGGCCAACTCACATTTATACTAAGAAATTTGAGCTCTAGGGGTGCCTAGGTGGCTCAGTCTTTTGGCTCAGGTCATGATCTCAGGGTCCTGGGATTGAACCCCATGTTGGGCTCCCTGCTTAGTGTGGAGTCTGCTTCTCCCCCCCGCCCAACTCTCTAAGTAAGTAAGTAAGTAAATAAATAAATAAATAAAATCTTAAAAAAAAATTGAGCTCTAAAAGCCAGTCTTATTTAACACTGTGGTTTTTATGACAAATTCACAATTTGATTATCTTTGATTTTGCAAAATATGAATATAAACAAATGTAGAGATAACATAAACACATCAATAGACACGTATCCGTATGAGTGTGTACATTTATGGTTGTGTAATAGTGGAAAGAAAGAAGGAGCACTGGCTGGAGTCACAAAACCAGGGCTCAAGTCGCCCTTCCTTGCTAGCTGGCTCTGTGACTTTCATCCTGTTTCTTCGCCTCTCTGGACCTCAGTTGTAGAATTTCATATTACTCTCAGGTACTACTTTACAATTTACTAAAATGTATTTCATTTTAGCAGTCTTGTTTTAATTACAGTTTCCTTCCCTTGACATTTCATTCATATTTTATTTTCCTATTCAACAGAATGAATATTCAACTCAGAAGAGTACAACATTGGTACTGCTACAGTAAACAGATGATCCGGGCACTTTTGCCCTAATCCATCCCAAATCTTTGCAGGATGCATTATATAAGCCATAACACTTCTAGCCTTTAAAACGTGATCATGCCATATGTGAATGAGCTAACCAACCTATCATATTATTGGGTAATAAATAAAGATGAACTAGAGCTATATGGCGTTCTACTGATGCAGTTAAGTAAAACCTACTAAAACAGATGTTTACGGTATTAAATATATGAGAGATGGTCCCTAGAAGCAACATAGCAAAGAAGCTAGATTATAGGCTTGGAATCAAACAAATGTAGTTCGATTTCCTGCTTGGTCCTTTACTTGCTGAACACATGTGCAGATTTTACTTACTCTCCATGTACTTCAGTTTCCTCATCTGTAAAACAGTTATATTGATAGTACCCATCTCATAGGATTGTCTGAAGGTTAAATAAGATGAATCATGTTAGCACCGCCCAGAATCTATGATGTGGTAGACTGGATAAATAATAATCACCGTAATTCAAATCGCTAGTGCTCAGAGCGTACTCATCCCTTCCAGGCACTGTTCTTCATGCTTTATGTTTATTCACTCACTTAATCTTCATAGCCATCCCAGAAGGCTTGTCCCGTTATTGTCCTCATTTTACAGATGGAGAAACAAAGGTACAGAGTATGAAGTTACTTGCCCTAAGTCACAAACCCTCCAAGTATAGATATGAGATTTGAATTAGCTAGCCTGGTCTTTACCATCTAATGTAATTATTTAATAGGATTCCACATGCATCTTTTTTGACTCTGTCTACAGTTTATCTTAAAAAAAAAAATGTACCCTGAATTAATAGCCCTGTAGATATCTTTATCTCACACAGATAGAAACATTATACAAATTCACATTAAAATGAACAAGCAAGCACAATTAAAAAGAGAGACTCCAGGTATCTAACTTGGGAGTATGTTTTCTCCCAAGTTTGCTTATATTTTGTATATACATTCCATTCTCACCAGTTTTCTTAGATGTCAGCTCTTAGAATTGCATTTATTTGCCAAGTATCTCGGTTGCTGAAGGTTTGAGACATGTTCATTCTGAAGTTTCAAAAGTGCCTCAGATTCAATATCTCCAAAGAATGAACTTGTCAAATTTTTCTCAAATTCTACTCTTTTCTTTCCTTACCCATTTCATTCATGCAATCCCTTTTTAGGTGTTCAAACTAGGTTGTAGGATGAATCATTCTGAGCCTCCAGAAATTCTTCATTGGAGAGCTCATCTATTTTCTCACTGGTTTATTAGTTCATTGATTCATTGATTAATTCTTTCATTCATTAGTTTCTGAGAACCTACTATGTGGTAGGCCTAGAAATACAGCAATGAACAAGAAGCAGTCCTAGTATCATGGAATTTAGGCTCTAGTAGTGGAGACAGACATAAATTAGAAAATGCATGGAACTGTACTAGGTCCTATGATAACAAAGGTCCTGGGAACATGTCCCGTGCTCTCCAGGAGCTCCAGGAAACAGACCTCTAAGAGCCTTATAGTGAGTGTGTATAGAGAGTGTGTAAGTAAAATACTAGGGAACACAGAAGAGGAATTACTTAACCCTTCCTGAAAGGTTAGGAAGACTTCACAAAAGAGATGACTCAAGTTTTGAGGCATAATATGGTGGGAAGACATTCTAATATACAAATTGGCATATGCAAAAGCGAGGCAGCAAAAACAAACAAGGTGTGTTGGGGACTCTGAAAATAGCTCCAGACACTGATAACTGAGGCTGTGCATATAGATGTGGATGTGGACGTGGGGTAGGGAGTGGTAAAAGAAAAAAAGTTGTCATACTTGAAGAGGCCGTAAATAAATAAGGGGTCTTGATAACTCTACTAAGGAGTCTGGAATTTATATCATAGAAGATGAGGCAGTGGTTTTGGATTAGGGCAGTGACATATTATTTTCATCTTGGGAAGAACAACCTTTCTATAATGAAGACAGTGAGCTGTGGGGGAATGGAGGAGGTCAGCTGAAAGGCTACTGTAATAGTCCGAGCAAAACATAGTAAAGAATAGTAGCCCAGAGTCAAAGATGTTAAAAAGCCAAGCAGACAGATTCTGAGTATGGGACTTAACAGTGGTGGGAAGAGAAGAAGGCTAATATTTATCGAGCATCTATGTATGGGTCAAGGACTTAAGAACTATCCCCATTTATAGATGAGAGATTAGAAGACAGAAGAGAGCTTATAATCTAGAGAAAGTAAAACAGAGTGTATTTCTATTGCATCAGAAAAAAACACAAAACATTTTCGGTGCATATGAAGATCAACCAATTGAAAATACAAATATTCCTCTCAGGCTGTATTACTGTTGGCTGTCCAACTTCCTGGTGGCTGTAGGTGCTAATGAGTTTTTCTTGAATGAAAACTATAAATACAAGGACGTGAATATATTTTACATTCCTCCCCAAGAAATTATAGCCGTCTTGAAAACATGGGCTTGCTCCTGCTCTGCTTTTATCTTCCGTAGAAATTATCTCACTGTTAATTGAATACTGATATTAGTTTCCTTTTCTGTTAAGAGGAACGTTCAAGAAGTGGGAAGCTTTTTCAGGTGACGTATATGGAAAGGCATTTCACAGTAACAAAGTCCCTAATTTCACATTCTGGCTAGTGCTCACTGTGTGTCTGTGGGTGTGTGTGTGTCCATATTCGTGTGTGTATGTGTGTGTATGTGTACACGTGTGTGTGTGCGTGCACACACACATGACCTCAGGGCAGTTGGTAAGAGTGCAAGTTTTGGAATGGGACAAACTACTGAACCTATGCCTGGGTTTACTAGAAAAACTAACTGACCCTTTGAATTGCAGTTTTCTTATTAGTGATATGGGATGATTTGGTCTGCTATCTCTTAAAATTGTCATGAAAGCAGATGAGTTACATGTTTTGGCACCTTGTAAACTATGAAGGACCCTATTAAGCTCAGCTGTTGTGTTGTGGTTGTGTTATTATTGTGATGATGATGATAACTTGAAGAAGAAACAAAAGAACCATTCATATGAGTATTTCATGGAAATTTAATGTACATACTGCCATACACATTACAAGCACTGTTTTCAAAAAGTATACTTGACATCTTAAAGTCTCTATGGCTGGGCGTTCAAGTCCAATTCCTTTAAAGTACTTTATAGACACATAGTGCTTAGTCTCTGGCTGCATCCTCCTCTGAGCCCAAAAGTCTGAGCTCTTCCCCCTAATTACCTCAACTCCCACCTGTAAAAATTATCATAAAATACCGTAGCCCTGAAATATTTTTTCATCCTATCTTTCAACATTCTCTGCCTTTTAGTCATCTCCCCCAATGCCTTACTTCCTTCACAAAGTACTTCCTAACTCATGTTTCTTATTATCACAAAACATTGTGTATTGAGGGATGTGTCAATCTATTTTTTATAAATATTAAGGTATCATGATTCGATTTAAAAAACAGTTTTATCGAGGTGCTTGGGTGGCTCAGATGGTTAAGCATCTGCCTTCGGCTCAGGTCATGATTCCCAGGTCCTAGGAACGAGTCCCATGTTGGGCTCCCAGCTCAGCGGAAAGTTTACTTCTCTCACTCCCTCTGCCCCTCCTCCTGCTTGTGCTCTCTCTGTCTCTGTCTCTTTCACAAATGAACAAATAAAATCTTTTTTAAAAAGTTTTATTAAATTTTAGGGTTTTTAACAAATTAAAAGAAACTCAAGACTGTTCTCTTAATGATGCCCTTATTCATTTGTTTTCCAGTATGTGTCTTTTGAAGAGGAACGGGCTAATTATTGAAAATAACACTTAAATAGCAATTATAGCAATTATCACATGTTGGGCACTAATTATACATATACGTAATTTAATACTTACAACGACACCCGGAAGTAAGTGCTATTATCTCCCTTTTAGAAGGGAGGCCACTGGGTACAGAGAGGTTAGGTAGCCTCCCACGACCACATACAAAGTAGTGGCAGATCTTACTTACTTGACAGAATTCAAGATTCTTGGCTCCAGAGTCTGTACTTTAAGCACCACATAATACTGTGTAGAGTTGAGGGTAGCAGCGAGGAGTTAAGAAGAATGTTGGGTTGGATACATGCATGGGAATATGGCATGCATGCAAATGTCATCTTTCATGGGCCTTACAGTGAAAACAAATGTTGAGAACTATCCTAAACTCCTCTGGGTGGGGGAGGGGGCTATGGCAATACTGTCATCAACATTTCTCATGCCTGCTTTTCTTATCTCTCACTTCCAAATTCCTTAACGTAAATGCTACTTTATTAACCTGTATATTATCTCCTCTCTCAGTTTCCCAAGAGTTGTTTTGATGTGCATTAGCAGACAGTGATCATGTCTGTATCAGAATTTATCGGGGCTAAGGGTACCAATTGTCTACCTCAATTTAATCTAATAATGAAGGGGAAGTGAGGTGAGGAAAGCGAGGGTAAGGACATAATATAAATATATGTGATATACATTTGATTTGGAGCAGTCAAGTGAGATAAAGTTATCATATTGTTTACATTGTCTCTGTGATACATCAATTAATATTCTGCTAAACCCATGTTATTCCTATCTTCTCTCTCCTTTTCCATAGTCGTTTTCCCTGGCATGTATCTGCTGTGGGATATGACCTAACTATGGAATGATTTTCTTGCTTAGAGCTATGAGAACTTTCAGGTTATCCTAGTTTCCCTATGGGATCTTTAGATCCTTCCAGAACAGTTCCTGGACAGCTTAAACTACATTGATTTATGCCTCAATACTTGTTGACTAAAGTTTCTCATTTGACTTGGGCAACTGCTTCTATCATTGGTCATCTTTCCTTGTATGAATGTTTTGTCTTCCCCTTGGGATGTCGAGTTCCTTCCAGGAAGGAACTTTTTGTGCCATCAACCTTGTCTCCCTATTATGCCCAGTCCTATGCCAACTACTGAGATTGGTGTCATCTCCATAATTACTGCCCCCACCAGAAGGAAAAGACATAGTTTATTGAGATCAGCAAATAACCAAAGAACAAGAAAAATACATTGTCAGATAGAAGTAAATTTTAAAAAGGGAAAAAAAGGCTTTGAATTTTTATCCCTTGGTAAAACCAATACCACTTCATAGAAGAGGAATCAAACATGACAAGTCACCTATTTTCAACCCATTGAAGATACTGTTATCTTGTTTTTGAGAGACCGTCATTGGACAGCTGTTCCCCCTTGTTCTTCAAGTCTGCATCTATTCATAAAAGACTAACACAAGTGTATCTTTCCTTTTCAGGCCCCAAAACATTTAAAAATCTCCCATGAATTATTTACATGGAAGCTCCAATCAGCAACATACCTGACAGACTCCCTAGTTGAAATGAAAGTGCACTGTGTAAAGGTGCCCAGGGAGGCTGGCCGCCTCCCACTGTGAGGTTATAGACAGAACTAAGTCAGCACACATTATATGTCAGCACTGACATCAGAAAGAATCAGATCCTTTGATCTCGGACCTCCACAGGAAGCTTAGATCTCAGACAAATTAGATAAAAAATGAATTTATAGCAGATATGTGTCCTAAGGCATTCAGCTGAATGTTTGGATTTTAGGGAAGGAAGAATAGTGAAAATCAAAACATATGAATTGGCATGCTTCTCTTGTACCTCCACCTTGTTGGTGAGTCCCCATTAAAATGGAAAGATAAGATTTCAAATGGCCCCTCCATGACACTTAGGGTCCCATTGGTGGGTTTGATCGAGTTTTAGGAAGAATGGGATAAAACACAGGAACATATATCCCTTTTCTATGAAAAGTAAGACTCAGTGGTTTTGGATCCTTTCAGCTAGTGGTTTCGGATCCAGTTCACCACAGACAGCTATAACTTTTCCAGCCATCCTTAACCTCCTTTGTTTTCCAAAACTTTCTTGGGCAACAAGTATATGGTGTGCCTGTGATTGTTTTAAATTTGTGTGGGTACTGCTCACTGGCTCCTTTTGCAAGGGGAATATTAGCAATGAGTCTCTCCTCCTCCTTCCACCACCCTCACTGCTCCTGTTTTCCCAGCCCAGTCTCCATGTATTCTGTGTTGGATGACCTGGATTCAGCATAGAAGGCCAAATATAGTCACCTGGACTCTAGAGTCTAAATAGGGTCTGAAGCAGACAGATGGACAGTTGATCAACCAACAGAAAGAATGTACTTCACCTTGGTTTCTCATTTGTTAATAAGGGCAACAGTCCTGCCCACATATTGAAGAAGGCATATGCAATAATTAAGATTAATTAATCTAGATTATTTGTTCCTTTAAGTGAAAAATTATAGTCTGTTTTTAATAAGAAATGAATTGCAGATCAGAAGGTACGGAAATTTTAAAAAGATGAAGGAAAAATGCATTTAATCCCATATTACATCATGAGTGATTTCCATTTTATTGTTTTTATAATATTCCAGCAATGGATATGTTTTAGGAAACCTGATTTAACTCATTAATCCATATGGAGTTTATTTTGATGTATTTTGGCAGGGTTTTGAGAGAGAGAGAAAGAGAGAGAGAGAACAAGGGCGAGCAGGGGTGGGGAGGGGCAGAGGGAGAGGGAGAGAGAGAGTCTCAGGCAGAGTCCCTGCTGAGTGTGGAGCCTGACCTGGGGCTCGATCTCACAACCCTGAGATTATGACTTAAGCTGAAAACAAGAGTCAGACGCTTTACTGACTGAGCCACCCAGGCGCCCCCACTTTGCTTATTTTTTGAAGTGTGAATCTAGATTGAGAAATGTTCTAAATAGTCAAATTTACTAGCCTTATTGATAGACTAACACTTGTTTTATTTTTATCATTTCCTTTATCATGTTACACTAATATATCTAATACTTATATCTAATTGAAGTTATTTGCACTAATGTCTCCACATATTCTTGTGTCAGTATCATACTGCCTTAAAAATAGTAACTTAAATATTATTCCTTTGAGCTACCCATCCCTACTGCCATAAAATCAATTTCTTATAAAAAAAATTGGCTTTGTATCATTGATCTGTATTTTCTGAAGAACTTTAGAATCATCTTATGCTGTTTTATTCAGTATAAAATGATTGTAGCTGCGTTAAACCAAAATTAATTTAGGAACTACTGATGTCTTCGCAATATTAGTCAATCTAATTAGAAACATGTTGCAATTCCTTATGTAATCAAGTCTCCCCTTTAAACAATTCAATAGAATACAGTTTATTTTTTATATAAATCCAATACGTCTCTTAAGATTGTTTTCCAAGACAGTATATTTTTTTAGTCGCTATTATGCATTTCAGTGTTTCATAACTGTATACCATTGGCTTATACAATATTACTTTTGCATAAACTGACATAATATTTGAGTAAGCTACTCAAGTTACTTATAAATTATAGCAGTTAAAGGTTGAAATCTTTTAAGTTATTATTAAACAATGTATCATCTGCAAACCATCAGGTATTTTCTCTAAAATTGCCTTAATCTTTTTTATATCCGTGTTTCCTAGCACCCTAAGATATATGTCATAAAGTTGTGGTAATGAGTTACTTGTTTTGTGTTTGTGTAAGTAGTGCACAAACTACTTGTAATATTCCATTTTTAAAAATTGTATTGGATCTTGATTGTAAAGAGCCTTGGAACTCTCCATCTTATTTAACAGGAAGGCTCTTATTCCTAGTATTTTAAAAAATACTCCTATTTTCAGAAGTTTTCTTAAGGAATTAAGTGCTAGATTTTATTCACGTTTTTAAATTAGGAGAGGTTTATATCTTTTTAATTATATGACATGGGTATGCTATTTATTAATAATTTCCAAATATAGTTTTACTTTCCTGGGAACTTGAGACAATTTGTAGTTCTGAGTTGTTTTGGTCTTCCCTGCTTCTGGATATCTTGAGGCCATCTCTCTCTTCCCCTTTCCCTGTCATTCTTATAGATTTGTACTTATAAAGGTAAACTGACAGTCCTTTTTATTTTATATTCACAAAATACACCATATATAGTCAATAGGACTCTAAAGTGGGAGACATAAATCCCTGAAGTTGATGGTTACAGTCACACGTCCATAGTATCTTGCCATTTTTACATGTCAATTTTCAATTCTCAGCATCGTGTACATGGATTTCATAAAAACAAAAAAAAAAGTGGCCAGTGTCCAAAGATCAGTGTTTGCTCAGAAGGCAGCACTGAGTTCTGCAGCAGTAGCTGTCCCACAAAGACTAAGGCAGTAGCAAGGAAACTAAAGTGACCCTAGAAAGCATTTTGCCTGGAAGTAAGAAGTTACCTTTTGCTTATTGTTAGGATCCCAAAGATGTATAGTCATTACCCTGTTGTTAATTTTGTGAACCCAAAAAAACTTTCTACACCTCTTTTACAAAAAAATAAGGGGACTTTTCTATAGCAGTTGAAAAAACTGCTGGAATCCAGGGTTCTCTAAAGAGGGGGAAGGGTAGGAAGGGGTCTCATTTCATCTCTGTCTTCATCGTTCACTGAACAACAATAGTTATAAGTGGTCTAATACCCTAACGCCCTATGGTAACAGTGCCGCTAGAATTAGAAAAGATACAGAACTTTCACGAAAGGCTCTGGACCACATAAACACCAAAATTATATATAAAAGGCTCTGGACCACATAAACACCAAAATTATATATAAAAGGCGTTAAGGGAACAAGAGGGAAGTGTTACAGAAGTTGAGAGAAGGGGATTATTCCTTCTAGCTAAAATAAAAAATAAAAAATTGTAAAGGAGGAAAAGAATTCGATCTGGGATAGGAAGGAGTAGAGACTTCAGATGTGTGGATCTGTTGGAGAAGGACATTTTGAAGTTGGGAAAACTAGTTGTGTATGGGGAATATTGCCCTGGAGGGAAAGAAGGAGTGGAGTGGTGGACATCTATTAACTGAGACTGAATGGAAGATATATCTGTGAAAGGGAGTGGGTGAAAGTGAAAACCCAAGACGTTGTGGAGAAGGAATTGGTCAAACGTGTGCCCTGAACAAGGGCATGGGGCGGTAGGGGAAACACTAGGAGGTAAAGATAGCTCTGAGGTGTCTCGCCTGGGAGATCTGCCCCCTGTCAACCAAATTAGGAGAGCCAGGGGACGGTTGAGAAGGAATGACACAAAACTGAGCTTTGACAGAGCAAAGCTAGACTCCCTCCCTGGCATTTCTATAGACCTGAGTATGTGAAAACTGGACAGCCAAGCCCTTAGCAAATGGGATTTGAAACAGTGTGATATGATTTAGGAGCTAGAGGGACTGAACATGTAACTTAAGATAATGATATTCTTTCTCTCTTGGAGCATTCTCTCCCATCCATAAATGCATTGAATACATATTGTTTGTTTTGATTGCTTTACACTTAATTGCTTGTTGCCTAGAATTGTTCTTTCATTTCCCCCCAAATATAATTCTTGTGTCTCAACCATACTGCAAACTCATAAAGGACAAGGGACCAGATATCACTTCTTTGCAACTATACAGAAAGGATGTCATAAGATTCTAAATAAATATCAGGAGGTAAATAAATACTTATTCAATATTTATTGGGAGAGATAATCTATTTATTAAGTCATTCCAGCATCTCCCATCTACATGTTATGGAGACGAATAACAGCTTCTGCCGGGATTTCTCAACCTAGACATTGTTGATGTCTTGAGAAAAATAATCTTTATTGTGGGGTGGTCCCATGCATCATAAGATGTTTACAGCACCCCTGATCTCTTCTCACCAGACGCCAGTAATATCTCCCCCTCCCTGTGACAACTGTGACAACAAAAATGTCTCCAGACAGGGGTGCTTGGGTGGCTCAGTCAGTTGGGCATCTGCCCCTTGATTTCAGCTCAGGTCATGATCTTAGGGTCCTGGGATCGAGCCCTGTGTTTGGCATTGCAAATGTCCCCTGCAGGTAGAATGGCCAACTGTCCCAATTTGTCTGAGACTGAGGGAGTTCCTGAGACATAAGGCTTTGAATTTTAAAATTGGGAAAACCCTAGGAAAATCAGGATGAGATTTTCATCCCACTTGGGGGCCAATATTACCCTGGTTAAGAACCCCTGGCCTGTGGGAACAGACAACCACCTATGTATGATAAATTCTAAAAAACACAAGTACTACCACAGAGGCACACAGTTAATATTCTTGGTGCCCGAAGAGGAGAATACTAACTTTCAATGAAGTAGGAGGGACTGAGAAAGACTTTATGGAACAACAACAACAACGCACATTTAGCTGGTGCTTAAAACCTCCAGAAGGTTTTAACAGGTGAAGACAAACAATCTAACTGGAAGAAACCATGCAAGCCAATGGTAGGAAGCTCTTAGACAAGTCCCAGGATGAGCAACTCGAGTTAGTGTGGGGAGTGTGAGCCGGTGGCAGGAAGGTGAATTGCAAAGTAAGATTACGAAGATAGGATGGAGTCAGGCCTTGGAAGGCTTTGAGTCTTAACTAACAAGAAGAGCCAACAAGAGCTAACACATTTATATTATATACAATATGCCAGGGACTGTTCTGCACACTTTAGTGATATTAACTCACTTAAGCCACACAACAACCATAAGGACTGGCGGTATTATTACGACAACTTTACCAGTGAGGGAGCTGACGGGCACAGAGAAGACAGTTGGCTTCCTTGAGGCTGGGAACCAAGTCAACGGGAGAGTCAGGATGAAACTGAGTCTGTCTGACTCCTGGCCTTCATGCTGTTAACTGTCACATTCTCCTGCTCTCCAGCTAACACTGAAAATTCATCACATCTTCTGACTGGTAGAGTGACAAGCACAGATATGAATTTTAAAAGCTGGCTCTAATGGCTGGTAACAATAAAATACGAGGGATATATGCAGCACACCTTTCTTTCCCCATTGTAACTCTTCACCTCTCCCCATTGCATCCATGCAATTTTTAGCAAAAGCCACAACATGATGAGTTGACAGTCTGAATCTATGGGACAGTGGAAACGCTCAAGTCCACCAGCTGAATAATTTTAGTGCCAGGTAGTACTGAGTGAATGCAATGTGCTCAGGAGAGAGACATAGTCGATCCCAAAAGTTTAGAAAAAGAGGGAAAGGGGAAACTAAAGTGCCGTGGAAATAATGAAATAAAACCAAACTTATTTGCAGCTAGCAGTAACTAGTTGCTTTGTAGCTGGTAATAATTCCTGAAGAAAAGTAGGAAATGCGTCATTACTTGCCTTGGAATTGATGCTCTTCAGCTTTGGACAAAGCGTAGAAAATAAGGAAACAAATCTGCTATGATCCCTAGGGGTGGATTGGATAACACATCTTTCTATTTTTAACCTGGATGTCCCAATAACATGGCCTTTGATACTCCCATCTCTTCAAGCTAAACTTTTCCACAGGAACCCTGTCCTTTATCTCATTCCTGATAATTTATTAATAAGCCACCAGATAAAAAATGTTCCTTAATAAAACACCCAGGCATTGTGGACTGCTTAATGTAGCTAATTTAAGTAGGGCAACTGAGATTCATGGAGATAGCCATATTAGATTAGGGGGAGATTAGCATCACTCTTGTTTGCTTAAGAATGCAGCTGAATACGCTGTTCTTAGCAGTGCTGAGTTCAGATGAGCATTTTCAAACACTTGGTCTGAATTTGCATGCCGTAATATGGACAAGAGTTTTCTAGAAACCAAAATTAATGTGGTCTTGGATGGAATCCAGAAAGAATTCCTGTCCATTTTTCTTTGTCTTCCTTTTTCTCACACCCGCTCACTCCAAACCTACCACCACCTTCTCGTGTAGGGCCAGGCTGGAGTATGGCTGGCTAATTTGTTGGGATATTTCTAAAAAAAATGACTTCATTTCCTCCAGGGAAGAAATACAAAAAGGCAAACAAACTGATATTTATACACACACATGTGCACACGCACACATGCGCATGCACACACACACACACACACACACATACACTCCAGAGTTCATTGAACTAGAGAGCCGAACAACATCGAATTGCTACTTTTTAGTTAAACATGGTACTAGAACCATTAAGATTCATATTCCTTTGTCAAGCAGAAAATATCATGAATATTGACTATTGCTTAGAATAAATAGCAATATTATTCTCTTTAGAGTGTATGCTTCAAAGCATTTCAGATCCATGGAAATTATATGAATATTTTTCAGACACCATATCCATATTTGGCAAATCCATCTTGTGTTCTATCCACCATCTTCCTATTTTCTGTGTCTTAGAAGGACAAGGGCAAAGCATTGGTCTGAAGTAAATGCTTACCTTTTCTTTGCTTGGCACCAATTCCAATGGCAAATAAAAAATATAACAAGCAAAATCATCTAGCATTTATGTACAATGTAAGCAAACAATACATTTTGCTAAAAAGTATGACCAAACAACAAAGAGCTTAACAAAGCTGACTCATTTCTTAAGGGTTCCATATTCAATCTAATTTGCATAGTTGGTATTTGGCAACTCCACTGTCTTATTTCCCAAATTCAATAATGTTGCCAGACTGGCAGCTTTGCAATAGCTAAGGGAATAATTATATGCCTATACTTTGGTTTTCCCTTTCTTTATGTAAGAAATTCAAATGTTAAACCAATTATCATCTACTAAGAAAAAATATAAATGTCAAATTGAATAATTGATTAATAGCTCATTGAATCAGCTGGCCTTGCGTCCTCCTATGCTGGGGTGTAACTTCCTTGAGAAGAAGTGACAAACACTAAAGAAGGGGCTAACAACAAAATTGATCCAGAAACTGACAGCCATGGAGAGAAGGAGGCCACAGCTCATCCATGATGGGTGTCTCTTGTGGGAATCATCCCCACTGTCCAAGCTTACCTTCTCCCATCATGGCATCTTCCTTTTTAATCTCTTGTGATCTTTGGCATTTGGATGAGAGGTGGATATGATTCTTTTGATCGTTAGTCTGGAATTCAGAAATATCTTCACTTTTTATTTCTAGAGTAATGAGAAAAAGATGTGACTGTTTCTTGTTTTTTAGAATGAAACATCATTTTTATTTGTAAACAGGTCCAGATGCTAAGGTGTTTCTCTTATATGCCCCCACAAAATGATTGTGATATATATGCACTAAATGCATATAATGTTTTCAGAGCTTAAGAAATAATGAAATACAATCCCTTATACTGACCAGCAACTTTAAGGCATAAAATTATACATTAGCCACCATATATGGCTACAGAATACTTGAAATGTGACTAGTTTGAATTTAGATGTGCTTTAAATGTAAAATATACAAATGATTTTGAAAAACTGTAAAATATATAATATTTTTATATTTATTACATATTGAAATGAAATTTGATGTATTAGGTTAAGAGGATACTAGAAAATTGCATCATGTGCCTCACATGTGTGGTTCATGTTATATTTTTACTGGACAGAGCTGGTATAGAATGTTACAATACTCTTTTTAACTTTTTACTTTGATATAATGATAGAGTCACAGGAAGCTGCAAAGAAATATACAGGAAGGATTCAATTACCCTCCTCCACTTTTAACCTACGTAACTATATAGTACGATATCAAAACCAGGAAATTGACATTGGTACAATCCATAGAGATCATGCAGATATGTGCTTTTGATTGAAGACTTCTATTTTTGACTGATGAGATGTTTTATATTCTATTCATTAATTTATTAAATATCTTTATCAAAAATATATTTACATTGCTCATACCACGAACTGTTCTAGGCAATAGAAAGACAATGAGTAAGAAAGCCCTGGTCCCTACTCTCATAGTTTTATTCTAGTTTGAATGGCAGAGGATAAACAAAAAAATTCGTAATGTAATGTCACATGATGCCAGGCCATGGCATATGATAATTTTTCTCAAGAAAAAGCACTTCAGTGATTGACTTTAGCTAAAAACCTGATTTTTTCAGGAAATGTCATTTTTACATTGAAAGAACTTGGAAGAATGAAAGACAGATTCTGGTTATTCATAATTGGGTACTTGGTAGGTTTCTTTTTTTAAGTGAATGAAGCTAGCCTGTAACTGCTTTGAAACAACTGACAATATTTGCCACCAGTGATAAAATTCAAACTTTCAAGGGAAATTTAGAATTTTGGACAACTTATATCAACTATAAGTTTCACAGATATCTAATTCTTAAAGTGTAATGTTGATATTAACAAATGCAGTTTTTAAAAAAAATTATAGAATGAAATATGTCAGCATTTGGAATATGTTTATAACTCAGTGAAACAATATTTTCCAAGTGGCTAAAGCATAATGTTTCAAAATCACGCGTAGGTAAAAGCTCCGTGATAGGTTAGTGGTTTTCCCTGTAACAGAGAATAGAAAGTACATTGAGATGTTTCTTTAAGTAACTATCTCTTGGCCAGTTTGGGTACAGTATCAAGGAAGATTCTCCACAATTATCTGTGAAGGCTATTAAAATACTCTTCCCCTTCTACTATGTACTTGTGTGAGGCTGGATTTTCTTCATGTACTTCAGCCAAAGCAATATATTGCAGCAAATGTAAAGCAGAAGCTGCTAAGAGAATCCAGCTGACTTTTCTTAAGGCAGATATTAAAGAGTTTTATAAAACTGCCATTCTTTTCATTATATATATATTTGAAAACATCATTTTTAAATTAAAAAACATGCTAATTATGTTAACATATAATGCGTGTATTATTGTTATTTTAAAGTAAATACCTGGGCAGTGGAACATAGTGTTTCAGAGAATAGGATCTGGAGCCCAACTGCCTGGTTTTTTCCTGATTTCGTGACCATGGGAAAGTTACTTAGGCTTCTGTGCCTCGGGTTCCACGTCCTTAACACAGACCCTATGTCACAGGGTTGTTATGAAGGCTAAATAAATCCATGTATGTAAAGTACTTAGAACCTGGCCCCTAGTGAATATTCAATAAATAAGAGCGCTCATTATTATCACTATTATTATTTAAGGTTAGGCAATCTTTGTCTCTACCGTATGAACTGAATAATGTGGTTCCGTGTGGTTTAATATGTGGCAGTTTCATAAAAATTTCTCTTTGGAGAAAGAAAAAGAAATGTTAGTATATTATACATGATAATATTTTCCCACCAATATTTTCATTCCCAAAACAAAAATATACATACTTCTACTTTTGCTTTTCTTAAACCAACCGCACACCAGACAGCATAGAGCCAGCCAGGAGGCCACTGAGCACAGGGAAGCAGCCAAGATGATGGTTGACTTCTCTGACCTAGCTGCAGGTAAGACAGTGAATGACTTTGATCGAGCTGTAAAATTGGCTCCTGTTAAAAAAAAAGCCCCAATAATAGCATATTAATAGGATTTAAAATGCTGATATAATAAAAATTTTGTGGAAGAGATATGTTTACAACTATACCTGCCACTTAGGTTCAATAAATATTTATTGAATTAAGTGATTAAATGAACTAATAATAAATCCAAGATTTGTATTTCTGAAGAACTACAAGAATCCAATTCCAACAATAACATACAATTGTTCTTTCCAATTCTGTCCATTACTGATGGGGCATTCTTTCAATTCTCTCCTTTCATTCTCAGACTTACCTTTTCCACCAATGCAAAATTTCAGTTTCGCTCTCATGTTCCACTAATTAGAACAGAAATGCTCTCAACTCCAGAATGTGTGAAACTACTTGCTCTGACATATGTATCCTATTTTAAAAAATGGCATGTAACACATCAAAACAGGGGAACAGTGTCTCCTACAACAGAGCCAAGAGAATTTTCTAATGTCCATAAGAATTTTGTTATCTGGAAAACTGGGAATAGAGCAGTGGCAGATAGAGCCACTTTGATCATAATGATGGGGCAAATGGGCAAGTTCCTTTCGAGACTGCATCTTTCTAAGAATTCATCTCAAATCCTTTAGTAGACTGAAGAATTTCATTTTCACTTCCTCACTTCATTATTATTTTTGGAATAAAGCATACAAGATCTAAGACAACAAAAGCTTGCTTATCACATAAAAATAGTACACAAATGTTTGTAGCACCTCTATCTGTAATAACCCAAACTAGCAAACAACCCAAACATTCTTCAACATGGAAATGAATAAACCAACGATGATTGATCCAGACAATGAAATACTACTCAGCCAAAAAAGAGGTGAAGAAAAAGAAGAAGGAACAAATACACAAACAAAAGGAGGGAGACTGGGAGTGAGGGAGGAAGGAATAATGGAAGGAAGGCAGGCAGGAAGGAAGGAAAGAAAAAAAAAGAAACAGAGAGAAAAGGAAAGAAGGAAAGAAGAAAGAAAGAAAAAAGAAAGAAAGAAAGAAAGAAAGAAAGAAAGAAAGAAAGAAAGAAAGAAGAAAGAAAGGAACCAGACTATTAGTAAGAAAGTAACAACTGGGATGACCATCAAAGACATTATGCTAAGTGAGAGAAGTCCATCTCTAAAGGGTACATACTTTATGATTCCATTTATATGACATTGTAGAAAAGACAAAATCATAGAGATAAAGAACAGATAAGTGATAGTCAGGGATTAGTGGTAGTGCAGGGGAGAGTGTGAGGACAGAGGAGCAGAATAGGGGAGATAGAATGAAACTTGACCACTCTCTCACACCATACACAGAAATAAACTCCAAATGGATGAAAGACCTCAATGT
>NC_048236.1:9562717-9562827 GCF_002007445.2 Ailuropoda melanoleuca
CGGCACTGGAGGAGATAATGCTAAGTGAAATAAGTCAAGCATATGATTTCTCTCATCTATGGAACATAAGAGCTAGGAAGATCGGTAGGGGAAGAAAGGGATAAAGAAAA
>NC_048236.1:9562833-9567573 GCF_002007445.2 Ailuropoda melanoleuca
AAAAGGGGGGTAATCAGAAGGGGGAATGAAACATGAGAGACTATGGACTATGAGAAACAAACTGAAGACTTCAGAGGGGAGGGGGTGGGGGAATGGGATAGACTGGTGATGGGTAGTAAGGAGGGCACGTATTGCATGGTGCACTGGGTGTTATACGCAACTAATGAAGCATCGAACTTTTACATCGGAATCCGGGGATGTACTGTATGGTGATTAACATAATATAATAAAAAAAATCATTAAAAAAAAAAGAATGGGGAGATATTTTGGAAATGTTCTATATCCTGATTGTGATGGTAATTACATGAATCTGTTCATGTATTTGAATCCATAAAAATACCTACAAAAAATAAATTTTACTGTATGTTATTTTTTAAATAAAAACATTTTTAATTTACCTATAATTTTAAGGGTGACAAGTTCATTATCTTAATTGTGAGGATAGTTTCATGGGAGTATAGATTCATCAAAATTTATGAAACTGTATGTTTTAAGTATGGATAGTTTGTCCTATGTCAATTATACCCCAATACAAAAATGAAAAGTTAAAAAAAAAAGCTTGCCTATGAACGTGAGTTAGTCATAGCCAGCGATTTTTAAGTAGCACATCCAAAACAAACCAACCCACACCAAACCTCTGCTTACATCTGAATAATGCAGGCAAAAACAGAGTTTTTATTTTCTCTACACAAGGAAACATCATGCTTTTCCTTGCTGTGCTTTCCTTGGGCTGAATCTGATAATTTGATTGAAAGTCACAGTCAGGTTTTCAGTCTCTTGACTCCTGGCTGACTCAGTCCCAAAACTACCATAACAAAATTAGCTAGAAATGGTTCTCCTGTGTGTACATCTTATACTTGAGACATACTTGGCTTGTTTGTTATTAATTAGTTGCTTTTTATGAGCATCTGAATAAGATAAATTCAGCCCAGAGACGGGTGAATGGATTTTACTGGGGATTTGCAGAAGTAAAACAAAATTCCTCATTCTTTTATCTATTTTCCAATGATTGCTCAGTGATTGTTTACTTTGCTAACTGGATAAGGCACTGTTCTTATTCTGAAGATATTTACAAGCTAGTAGATAAAATGAGATATATATACAAACATTTGTAATACAAATCAGAATGGGACACATGCCAGCAGAATAATGCAGATCGACTGCTCTGGAAGGATATTTCCCATCAATATGGTCAGGGAAAGCATCCCAGAAAAGAGAATAGCTGGGGCTTTGAAGACTAAGCAAATAAAGTCAGAAAGGAGAAAAGAGCAATTGTTTAGGAAATTAATTCTGAAAAATACTGGGAATTAATGCTGGAAAACATTTGAGATAAATTTTGGTCACAGTAAACGTCAGCCAAAAGCCCCTTGACTGTATTCTGAAGGCAATGAGGTGTCATAGAAGGAAGAATTCTGAGCTGGGAAGTGGCACGAACCAAGGGGGATATAGAAGATCAGGCCATGGGAGTGTTCTGAACACAAATAACGGCAGAGGGGCTGAAGTCCGTGAAACTAGTTCATAAACCCAGAGAAGTGCCTGGGTCTAAGGGTAGAGACCACCAGCTTTCAAATATGGTTAGCAGCAGAACAATAAAAAATGTTATCTTAGACATCATCTCAATATCCTCACTTGCTCATGAACAAATAGTCGTGCCTATGATGTGCCAGCGATTTTTAAGTAGCACATGTAGAATGATTTTCTACATTCTGAGGATACAGTGCTGAACTCAGCAGAATTCCTGTCCCTTTTGGAACTTAGGTTCTAATGGGGGGCAGAGCACAGAGGCATAGACAAACAAGCAAATACACTGATACCCTGATGCCATGTAGCAGTAAAGTGCCATGAAGACAAAGTGAGGTTGGCAGACAGAGAGTGACTGGTGATGGAGCAGGGCTAGGAATGGTCATGGCATAGACTGAGTGAGGCAGAAAAGACCTTTCCGAGGAGGTGACATTTAGGAAGAAATCTGAGTGAAATGATGAACACAGCATGTGAATTTCAGGAGGAAGATTATCCTAGGCATGGAAATGGCAAGGACAATAGGGTTTCTCTGGATTTGGAGCCCTGGCTCCCTCTCTTTTCAGCCCAGCAGCCCTTGAGAATCCCCTACGAACTCCATGGCTCCAAAGAATGGTCAGAGAAACCACAGTCAGACCATGGGAATGATAATGAAGGGGGAAAGTCTGACTGGGAAGTCAATAGAAGAAGCACACAGAAACCCTTCTCTTTCTTGGTGGTGTCTCAGGATGTTCCAAAATGAATAAATGAGCTGGATTAGTGAACATATTAGAAAGACTTGTGAGGGTCCCATACACATCTGGTCAGACCTAATTAATTTCTCAGTTCTTCAATTTCTATACTTCTAAATATCATTCTTCTATTTTAAGATATTTGTCTTCCATCTTCCATCTATTCTCTTCTAATTTAGACTCCGTAAATCTCATTCTGACAGAGCCTCACCTCATAGACATGGTTTTGAAAATTATGAAGAATAATTTAAGGAAAAATGCTGAAGAAAACCTTGTCAAGATAATTCTTCAGTTAGCCTCTTTTACAAGTAGTCATCTAGTAAACATGAACACGAAAGCCCGCTCAAAATCATAAATACTACTGAGAAGTTTTTTGTCTACACCACGTTTTCCATCTGGCTGTATCACTTATTCCTTAAATAACCTTGATGAAGTACTTAGTTAGTCTTGGTTAACCACGGGGAAATTAAAGGACAAGAGTCCTTTAAATAATCGGACAAATCTGGCACAAAATACCCAGCTCCATATGTGTTGCCCTTCAAAATCTATACACTTAGGAATCCCATGGTCCCGAACCCTGAGCACATGTCTCCACGGATCTGTCCTTATGTAAAGACACTTTCAGAGGTTTTAAAGGATATCTGCAAGATTAAAATTAATAATAATATACTTGACCTCAGAAGTCAAGTGCAGAAAAATTGTCCAGGACTTGGAATTAAGGGCAAGAGAGAGAGAGAGAGAGAATATATAGAGTGTATATATATATATATATATATACACACACACACATATATATAGTATGTATATATACAGTGTATATATATATATATATATATTATACTATTAATCAGGCCTAGTTTTGTTAATTTGTAACAGATTGGTAAACTGCAAATGATTTTTCTCCAGTACAGATGCAACTGGTATCTGTAGACGTGTAACCTCAAAGGTTACAGCTCTATTGCCCTGTATCCAATGTGGCAAACTTATTTAAGCTGGCTATGTGATCCACATCTCTCAAATGCTATTCTTTTTAATACTTATCTTTTAATTACGGTAATCTCAAATGCTCTTTAAACCAGCTTTGCCGTCTTTCTGGTACCCTCACTAGTGAGTTAAAGAACTTGTTGACAAATGCTCATTATATATTTTCCCAAGAGCTGCACTTTTTGTTTTTTGAGAAGTATACTATGACAGTTTAAATTCAAGTTTCATGAGGAGAACTAATATGTGGGCTTAATTAAACATTTTGTTGTCAGTCTTCAGATATCTTACATCAAAACATGGGATTTCCCTGGCCATTTGCATGAACTAACTGGTTCAACTCCAGTAATGATTATTCGAACATATTTTATAAAACTTTACATTATCACACGCATGCACAAACTGCTTTCCACAATTGCGTGGCTTTAGTATCAAACTAATTTTCTGCCCCAAATTAATAATTGATTATAAATATCTACTTTTTTAGTTCAAATGTGGTGTTAGCATTTTTAGATTTCTTTTAGATGCTCTCTTAGCTGAGGAATTTTTTTTTCTGGTAAATCACAATAATGAATGGGAGAGTTAAGTCTCTTTTTCTTTTTCCAGTGGGTTATTCTGTGTTTCCATGAGAGTTCAGTATTTTAAAAAGAGAATGTCAAAACTACTCTCAAAAAAACCCCCCAAAAACAAAAACCTCCATTCTCACCACTACCTTGGTAGGAGGAGACGTGGCTTCATGGAGACACTTTATGGAAATGGGAGAGAAGTATTTTGCATAGGTTCATTTGAAGCAAAAATTGTCAAGAATGCTTCAGAAGGGGAGAAAACTTCAAGTTTTCATCAAGAAGAACTGGAACATATAAGTAATTTACATACACCTTATACCTGTACTTCTAAAGTACCAGGATTTTGAATGGGTATGGTTGTAACTTATGAAGTTGGGGGGAGGCAGTGGGTGAGGAGGGCAGAACTGAAAGATAAAATTTCATAATACTGAATATCCCATGACTCTCTTTCTTATCAATTAAAATGTTCTAATTAATATACAACCAAATGCCACCACATGTCAGAAAAAGAATAAATAATAATAAAAAACAGCGCTCAAAGTAAATTTTACCAACTGGAAGAAAATGTACATTTGGATTCTTGCTTACCAGAGGAGGCTTAATTTCCACACGTGTTCTTGCTTCTCATACCTTAATGATATAACCAAGTGATTTTTTTCCTCTAAACTATGGTGACTTCTTATTCATGATAGGAGCTATTCCCATTATAAAGAGGGTTTTTTTTGTTTTTTTTTTTTTTTAAGAAACAGAGAGTAATGGGGCGCCTGGGTGGCACAGCGGTTAAGCGTCTGCCTTTGGCTCAGGGCGTGATCCCGGCGTTCTGGGATCGAGCCACATCAGGCTCCTCCGCTATGAGCCTGCTTCTTCCTCTCCCACTCCCCCTGCTTGTGTTCCCTCTCTCGCTGGCTGTCTCTATCTCTGTCGAATAAATAAATAAAATCTTT
>NC_048236.1:9567772-9641632 GCF_002007445.2 Ailuropoda melanoleuca
TCTCTGTCGAATAAATAAAAAAAATCTTTAAAAAAAAAAAAAAAAAAGAAACAGAGAGTAAAAGCACACTCTGCTGATATTACCTGGAGGGGAAGTGACAGTAAAAAGAAAGTGCCAATTTGACCCAGAGATCGAAACTGCCAAGTTGGAGAAGGTCACGTAACCATCTTGACTTTCTGCCTGAGTACACCCTACAAACAAACACGGAAACAAAACGTAAATGTTAGTTACCTACCAAGAGCAGTTTCTTCAAGTCTTCTCTGTAAAGAGGCAATTGGGCACTAACGGAAAAGCAAGATGTAATGAAACAGATTACCAAATCCACCAGGCTTTACTTAGATAAATCTTGGAACCAAATAATCCAAGAAAGAATAATAATAATAGTAATTGAAAGTTTGTTATGCCGGACACTGTGTTTTATATACATCATTTTAAGTAAACTACACAACAGGCAATAGATAAGCTTATGAAAGGTGAAATTACTCAGTGTAGGGGTTACAGCCCCACAGCTCTTTGATTTCCAAGTTGGCATTCTTAACCACTACTATATATTAACTTTTTATTATTAAATGCGTGTCAAGAAAGAAAGTCTATTATCTTATAGGTGGCCAGTTTCTAGGCTCTGCCTCTCTTTTACCCCAGGGATCTGTAGTTTATGTGGTGGCAGAGTTAGGCCAATAGAGCAGGACCACAGCAATACATCAAATCATGACTGATAAAGGCTATCCTGATTTAGCAACTTGGGTTGCCTAGGCTATGGTTTAATAAATAAATGCATGAATAAAATGCAAAAAAAGAAAGTTTACATCTTCTCACAATAGGCCATCCATTTCTAAAGTGAAAGAAGGCAACTTAACTCAGGATCACATTCACAATGCCATTAATTCGTCTCCTGACTCCACTACCATCAAATTACTTTGCTAATTAACAGCTGCTACAGTTCACTCTGGAAATGTCATGATGATTGATATGATGGACAATGAGTTGGGAGAGTGGTCTTAAAGTTTATAAATTGGTTTGAGATCTTTAAGGCTGAAAGGTATCATAAAGATATAATATGCTTAGTGTTACATTTTTCAATTCAATTGCTTAATCCTTTTTGTGGAAACATTGTCTTTCCTCATCAATTTTGCAGAGCTAACTAAAACTTCTTTTCAAAAACATCTTTTCCTTCATCTCTTCAGCATCCCAAAATAAATAAAATGCCCAGAAAAATGGAAATAAATAAGCCAAGACTCAAATAAATGATAGGCGCCCAAGATAAATGCAGTTTATACTCTTTAAAACCTATATGCATCAAAATTATGGTCAATAAACTCTTGCAAACAATGAACTGCAGAGTACAGATGTTCAACATGAAATCGTTTGCTGCAGTTTTTCCTTTGACAAACGTCCTTATTGTTCCCATCTTTGGAGGAATACAAAGCAGCATTTAATCGAAATGTGTCCATCGAGCACAGTGAGTCTGGCTCGTAGAACAGCCGCCAAACTGCCTAATGGAAAGTGTTTTAGCTCCAAATGGGTTTGCTTTTGTGTTAAATACCAGCTTGCCTCAGAGATCTCTACAAAGATTCCCATATATATCTATGATATTCTCAGATTTGAAGCATATGTGCCCAAAAGCTGAGGCAGTTGCTGCCAAGTACAGTACATTACTCCAGGGTTCATCATATCTCTGGAATGGTAATTGTAAAATATACAAATGCCATCGACAGGCTCCCTGATCAAGCTGGTATAAGCAATGTACTGGCTGGGGGAACTTGGGATGAGATGGGGTGCTGGGCTTGAAGCAAGATTGAAATTGACTACAAGACTTAGCAGAGAGTGCTACCTGAATGTGTTTCTGCGGGGCATATGGTTTCCAAAATACCTTTCCGCCCCAGTTCTCCCCCACAACTCTCCCTCTCACCCCTAGCTATATTAGCAAACTGGTATATCATTAATGTTGAGACTTTATTTTTTTAATATCAAGAACGTATTTTTTTCCTACAACTAGGATCTATAATTAAATAGGAAAAGGTCTATAGGAGCCTTAAATAATTATCTTCCAGTATATAAATTCACTTTTTTTGTTAATTGATTATAACCTCCTTTTTTACTGAGAAGGATCTACTGAGACAAGAATAGATGGTTTAGACAAGACATACAGATAAGGTTTTGTTGTTATTATTTTTCTCCAGGAAGTACTTAGAATAAGCTAGGTCATCCATCCCAAATGGTTTTGGTTTTACTCTTTCTGTAAAGAGCAGTAGGTCATGATGGCTTCAAGTGATACTTTCATGCATATGAAAAAAGGTGTTTTGGTGATGCGGGCATTCTAAAAACATAAAACTCCGCAAGATTTTTTCCCCTACTTCATGACACACACCAAAATGTGTGCATAGAAACAACTCCAGCCCCTTCCTCATACCTCCTCAGTGAATCTTCCAAGGAAGACAGTGGTGACCATACTAATCCTGATGAGTCAGCTGGCTGGGTGTGACATGGTTAATCAAATAAAACAGCAAACAGTTTCATTCATTTTGCATGGTCACAATATGATTCTAAGCTAGTCAATGATGATATATTTGGAATAACTGAAGGAAAAATAATGAAGGATTGGGGGAGGGTGTCAGGACTGGGGCAAAGTAAAGCATAGAGTCTAAGTAAGGTATGGTCCAGAAGAAGGTATGGAGGATGGGTAAAACAGAGAGTATGGGTAAGGTGGTGGGTATGGGTAATGTATGAAGAATGTTGAGTTATGAAGTATGAGTAAGGTATGGAGTATGAGTAAGGTACAAAATATGGGTAAAGGTATGAAGTATGAGTAAGGTGAGGCATATAGGTAACTGAACTGTACATGTAAAAATGGCTATGACAGCAAGTTTATGTTGTATGTATTTTACCACAATATATTTTTAAAAAGGAATATGGGCAAGGTATGGAGTATGACTAAGGATGTGAAGTGTGGGTAAGGCATGGAGTATGAATAATGTCCTAGATATGGGTAAGTTACAGAGTATGGGTAAAGGTATTGCCATGGAGTGAATGTTTGTGTCCCTTCAAAATTCAAATGTGGAAATTTAATCTACAGTGTGCTGGGATTTGGAAGTGGGGCCTTTATGGCGTGATTAGTTATGAGTATCCTTCTAAAAGAAGCTCCAGAAAGCTCTCTTGCCCCTTTTGCCCCCTTTTATGACGACACAGTGAGAAAATGGCTATCTATGAATAATCAGGAAGCTTGCCTTCACTAGATGCCAAATTTGCCAGCACCTTGATCTTGGACTTCCCATTCTCACAGAACTGAGAGAAATAAATTTCTCATTTCTAAGCCACTCTGTCTATGGTGTTCTGTTATAGCAGCCTGAAAGGACAAGGGTAGTTATGGAGTGTGTGTAAGGTTTGGAGTATGGATAAGACATGGAATAGGGGTATAATATGGAATAGAGGATGGGGTAGGTAAGCTTCAGTATCCAGGTGAGAGTAGTTGATGTACACATTACTAAAACATTAAAAAGCCAAAAATTGATATTTTTGACACTGTTGTCTTAAGATCAGAAGGTAAGCGGATTACTGTTCTATCTTATGAATCTCATACAAAAATGCCAGCAACAGCTAAATGGCATTGAAGGATGGACAGAATGACATCATCAAAACAGACAGTTTAAAGCTACTTCATAATACAGTTCTGAATGTTTACTTTTCACTGGCCAACCTTGGGTAGCTTTGCTTAATTATCTTACTTTCTTAATGCTGCGGTTTATTTCTGCAATCTTGCACATCCCCATCATTTTGGGCTGCCTCTTTCCTTGGGATTTTAAACCTAAGGAGTTTCAGACTTAACCATTTTGGTAAAGAAATGACCAAGAAGAGCAAAAATATGAGTCAGCAATTTGGGTGTTGCTTTCACCAAAGTGAGTAAAATATACATTTTTATGAGTGGAAGAATGGAAAACATTGAGTCTATGGGGTGAGTCTCAGAATATGCAGCATTACCCGGGCCTTTAAAATTGGATTGTACAAACAGAAAGTATACAGGGTGGGTGCTCAGGAAAGTAACAAGACTATGAACGTTTGGGG
Source organism: Ailuropoda melanoleuca (assembly GCF_002007445.2). NCBI lineage: Eukaryota > Metazoa > Chordata > Mammalia > Carnivora > Ursidae > Ailuropoda > Ailuropoda melanoleuca. The sequence goes on from NC_048236.1 coordinate 9,571,832, forward strand.
AAATCATTTTTGTGCACAGGCTGAAAAGATTTAATTTCTTGATAAGTAAGTAGACAGGGTAGGGAATTTATAGGCCAAAATAGTTGAAAGGCAACTTAAAAAGAGATAGTAGGGAAATTTATAGCTCTAATAAGAAAGGAAGAGAATGAGACAAGCCCGAAACAGTAAAGGTTTTGAAGCTATGAAACATTTAATCATGAAATGTCAATTGCCTGCTCAAGAACAATTTCAGAAGGACCAATTCTGTTTTCTGGAATTGACAAGGGGTAGCTTTACAGGAAAGCAAAATGTATAAGCTAAATAAAACAGGGATATAAAAAAAATTCTGTGATTAGGGGCGCCTGGGTGGCACAGGGGTTAAGCGTCTGCCTTCGGCTCAGGGCGTGATCCCGGCGTTGTGGGATCGAGCCCCACATCAGGCTCTTCTGCTGTGAGCCTGCTTCTTCCTCTCCCACTCTCCCTGCTTGTGTTCCCTCTCTCGCTGGCTGTCTCTGTCTCTCTTTCGAATAAATAAATAAAATCTTTAAAAAAAAAATTCTGTGATTAATTCCTTAAAAACTATGTTGAGTGATAATTCACTAACTTGGAAACTTTATCGTAAGAATTTTATATTTTGGCGAACCTGGATGACTCAGTCAGTTAAGCATCTGCCTTTGGCTCAGGTCATGATCCCAGGGTTCTGGGATCGAGCCCCACATCAGGCTCTCTGTTCCTCAGAGAGCCTGCTTCACCCTCTCCCTCAATCTGCCACTCCCCCTGCTTGTGCTCTTTCTCTCTCTGTGTGTCAAATAAATAAATAAAATCTCAAAAAAAAAAAAGAATTTCATATCTTTCCTTTTTTTTAAGACGTGTAACAAAGAACGAAAGGACAATATCCTGAGGAGAGACAGGTGTTATATACTAGATGATAGTAATAGTTTAGGCCAAAAAATAAATGCAACTACCAGAAATAGCAAGATTTAGTATTTCTACAATGGACTTATTCCTATACATTTTGGCATTTCATATATTTTACAGAATCCATGTGAAGGAGCTTAGGCTCATAGCCAGGGTAGAGCAAGAAATAACGGTAAAGTCATGGCTTAGTCCTGGAAACCAGCTATTTGATAGATAGGCCAATATTTTGAACTGGTGGATGAGTCATTTACAAGTTTGGAAAAAAAAAAAAACATTACAGACAGCCCAAAACCAACAGAAATGTCCTAACCAACTCATGAGGTACATAAGAAATCTGATTTTTAAGATTTTATTTATTTATTTGACAGAGAGAGACAGCAGGCGAGAGAGGGAACACAAGCAGGGGGAGTGGGAGAGGAAGAAGCAGGCTCCTAGTGGAAAAGCCTGATGTGGGGCTCGATCCCAGAACGCTGGGATCACGCCCTGAGCTGAAGGCAGGCGCTTAACGACTGCGCCACCCAGGTGCCCCAGATAAGCTGATTTTTTTAAAAGAGTTATCAATATACCTTTTACTTGGCTTCTAATTGTTGCCTGTGTGTTTGATGTCATATCTATGAAATCATTGCCAAGACCAATGTTAAGAAGCTTTCTTTTCTTCTAGGGGTTTTGTAGTTTCAGGTCTTATGTTTTAGATTTTGATCCATTTTGAGTTACTCTTTCTGTTTGGTGTAAAATAATGCTCCAATTTTACTCTTTTTCATGTGGATATCCAGTTCCCCAACACTACTTGTTGAAGAGTTTATCCTTTTCCCCATTTTGTATTCTTGGCTCCCTTGTTGAATATCAGTTGGCCATATGTATGTGGATTTATTTCCAGGCTCTCCATTCTGTTCAATTGGTCTATACATTTATCTTTAGGTCAGTACCACACTGTTTTAATTTTTATGGGTTTGTAATATACTTTGAAACCAAAAAGTGTGATGCTTTCAGTTTTGTTTTTCTTTTTCAAGATTGCTTTGGCTATTCAGGATCTTTTGTGGTTGCATATAAATTTTAGAATTGTTTTCTCTATTTCTGTAAGAAATGTTATTGGGATTTTGATAGAGATTACACTGAATCCGTAGATTGCTTTGGGTAGTATGGACATGTTAAGCAAAGTCAGACAAGTAGGATTACATTAAACTAAAAGGCTTCTGTGCAGTGAAGCAAATACTCAACAGAGTTTGAAAAGGCAACTTACAGAATGGGAGAAAATATTTGCAAGCTATGTATCTCATAAGGTGTTAATTTCTAAAATATGTAAGAAATTCCTATATATCAATAGCAAAAAAACAAAACAAAACAAAAACAAAACAAAACAAACAAAACCCCCCTAATAACCGGATTTTAAAAAATAGGCTAAAGACTCAAATAGACATTTCTCTCAAGAAGACCAACAAATGGTCAACAACTGTAGTATATGAAAAAATGCTCCACATCAGAAATAATCAGGGACATGTAAACCAAAGCTACAATGAAATACAACCTCACACCTATTAGGATGGCTACTATAAAAAAAGGAAGGAAGGAAGGAAGGAAGGAAGGAAGGAAGGAAGGAAGGAAGGAAAGAGAGAAAGAGAGAGGAAAGAGAAAGAAAGAAAGAAAGAAAGAAAGAAAGAGAAAGAAAGAAAGAGAAAGAAAACAAGCTGGTGAAGATGTGGAGAAACTGGAACTCTTAGACGTTGTTGATAGAAATGCAAAATGGTGCAGCCACTATGAAAAACAGTATGGAGGTTCCTCACAAAAACAGAAACAGGATTACCATATGATCCAGCAAGCCCACTTCTGAGTATTTATCCAAAAGGACTGAAATCAAGATCTCAAAGAGGTATCCAAACCCCCATGTTCATCTCAGTGTTTTCATACTAGTGAAGATATGGAAACAATCTAAATGTTCATCAAAAGATGAATGGATTTAAAAAAATACAATATATGCATACAGTGGCAAACTATTCAGTCCTAAACAAAGAATATTCAGAAATAGGCAACAACATACATGACTTACGGACATGATGCTAGGTGAAATAAGCCAGTTACAGAAGGACAAATACTACATGACTCCATCTATATGTAGTATCTAAAACAGTCAAACCCATAGAAGCAAAGAATAGAATGGTGTTTTTTTTAACTTTTATATGAACAAGCTTCAGGGAAAATAAATGAAGCCAGCAGTGGTACTAGGACTGAACAGGAAGGCAACAGAGGACAAGGAAAGGTGGAGAGGGGAACGTCAACCCTGAGGGCCTTCTCTGGACCAGGTGCTTTGCATTTGCCATTGCATTTATTCTTCATAACACTGAGAGTGCTTCTATTTCCCCATAGAAACCACATCACAGGGGCGCCTGGGTGGCTCAGTTGGTTAATCATCTGACTCTTGATTTTGGCTCAGGTCATGATCTCAGGGTCCTGAGATCGAGCCTCATGTGGGCTCTGCACTCAGCCAGGAGTCGGCTTGGATTCTCTCTGTTTCTCTCCCTCTTCCCCTCCCCTCCCCTGCACTTGTGTTCTCTCTCTGTCTCTCTCAAATAAATAAATCTTAAAAAAAAAAAAAAAAAAGAACCATATCACACCAGTGACTTGCTCCCTTGCTCCCTGGGCTGGTCCATGATACAGTACCAGAATAATTTGTCTTGGGGGATATGCCCTTTCTCTTACGTCATATTGAGGATGCGATTATGACAAAAATGCCCCTTCATTATGCAAGGGGAGAAGAGAAGGTGGCTCCTTAAGTATTCACTGGCGGTCTAATCTTCCTTTTTACAGATGTGGCATTGTAGACTGGGGATAAAGGAGATTTCTTCCAGGTTATCCAAGATACTTAGTATTATTGACCTTGCTATGAATCCTTTTTTTTTTTTTTAAGATTTTAATTATTTATTTGACAGAGAGAGAGCACAAGTAGGGGGAGCAGCAGGCAGAGGGAGAAGCGGACTCCTTACTGAGCAAGGGAGCCCAATGTGGGGCTCAATCCCAGGACCCTGGGACCATGACCTGAGCTGAAGGCAGACGCTTAACCAACTAAGCCACCCAAATGCAGGATTCCTTACTATGAATTCTAATGGCTGCAAACATTTTCTTGCAGATGTAGTAGTAACAGGTGTCTGAATGTCACAGGTACCTACCTTTCAGCGCTGAATCCGATGTCCCTTCCAGGGAAACAGAAATGGCCCAAGGCTCTGAGGGGGGCCCCAAGGACTCTACTCTCTGATTCTGGAAATAGAAAAAAAAGAGGGGGGAGTTGGATTGAGAAGAGAATTTTGTGAAGCTATCTAAAACAGAAAAGGATTCAGACAGAATCTTTTATGAAACACAACTCAGTAGAGACAGGCAAAGGAAGAACCGTGATGAATATTTTCTTTCTTATGTTAAGAATATATCAAAATTAGCTTATCAAGAAAAAAGAATAGAGATTATTGCAGGAGAAGTTGGTGCAGGTCAGTGAAGAGGAGAAAGGCAAGCTAAATTTACAGAGGAGGAGAGTGGAATTACATTCTGAAGGTTAACAAGGAAGGCACGATTGAGAGAAAGCTGTACTTAGCTGAGTGGGTGCCAGATTACTTCAAAAAGGACAGGTTTCCAAGTGTGGACCTCAATCTCACAGGCTTCCTCCCCGTGCAAACAAGTCAAGGGTGAATTTTTACAGTAAAGAGTAGAAAGCTGATTTAACTACCATATTTCCCTTCCCTCCCCCCATGACTCAAGTAAATATAGAAGAGAGAAAATAGAATCAGAGGGCATGGACACTAAAATCAGAATTAAGCACAGACGCCTTTGTTGATGATTTACTTAACCACATATAAGGGAAATCATTTACAATAACATAAAACTGTAATGCAGATGTGATCGCAGACATTTTCATTAGCATATGAAATGACTTCTTTGGAAAGGCTAGATTTCCAGAAGATATGACAGACCTGCCTCAAGGATTTGCTTAGGAAGGAAAAGCATCAGGATTTTATTTTTACTCTTGATCAAATTCTGTGCACTCACTGAAAGTGGAAGGAAGCCAGCTGTGAGATGGAAGGCAGACAGCAAGGTCTGTAGAGGTTCTCAGGGCAGCCGACAGCACACAGGGGCCACCGGGTGAACGTGTGATGTGTGCCGGATACGACAGGCTCCCAGCTCTAAAGAGAGACTATTCCCCGTGAACCAGTTACCTGCTTATCCAGAAAAACGAGCTGTGGTTGTACTGTAAGTGCTTTTCCCACTTCTCCATCTGAAGGCTGGACCAGGACCGAGAGAGCATAGGGCCGAATATATACCAAGTTCCCAGTTTTAAAACTGCTTGTATTTCTGGCACATGTTGACAAACATAGAATACATCCATAAGGTTACAGATGTGATGGCAGGAACGATTTCTAAAATGCATTATTACCGGTGAAAATATTTGCATTTGCGTTGTTTCTAGAAACTTTGTAATGCAGTATATAGAAAATATGACCTTATAACCAAAGAATAATTAAGTGTTTATTTTTTATGTTTGCTTAGCATTGGTAAAGGATGGACTTGGTGTGTGGGAGGGGTGGGAAAAAGCACAAATTATGAACGTCGATTTTTATCACCATTCATTAATATCACCCCCAAGAATGCTGTATCATACGAAAATATTTAGAAGGTGCAGATATGTTCACGAGTCTGCTTGTAAACCAGCTCTCTCCCCAAAAGGCTCTGATTTGTGATGTTTTCCAATTTTTATGGTATAAAGACTTCAACAATGGCTGATTCCGTGGTACCAAGATGACGTCACTGAAAAGAATTGGAAAAGATGCCTGACAGCAAACTCCGGCAACAGCACTGTTTTACATAGAATAGCTCATGTAATCCTCACAACAACTCCGTATTTACATTCTCCAGTGTGCTTGCACTAAATAGGCTCAGTAACTGTGGAATTAATTGATTAATCTATTTTAATTGAATGAAGCCCTTAGGGAGAAAAATAACTTAAAATTAATATATGCTGAGCATTACTGTGTACCAGGTGCTATTCTAAGCTTTCCACATGTAAACTCGTTGAGTCTTGAAAATGATACTGTGATGTAGATACTTCTAGTTAAACTTGAAGAAACTGAACCCCAAAGGGCTTAAGTAACTCGCCAAAGGTCTCACAAATGGTTAAGTGTATGATCAAGGTCTAGACTAGTTAACCAATGAGCTATACTGTTTTTCACCGCTTTTAAGCACATTAATTGCTGATGTGACTTAGCAATAAAGTACAACAAATATAAAATAAAACAAAATGGTTCTGCAGTTCACGATACGTTGAAACATCTTTTTCCAAAAGCTTAGGTGTTTTTAAAAATGTTATTAAAAGAACATTAGAGATATCTATTGTCCTATTAAGCCTATCGTATATTATACATCACAGTCATGCAATAGATTTTTAGCAATTACATGGAGATATAGAGACATCATATATCACATGTATTACCCTAGTATAGAGCATCCGTTTTTGACTTATTCTCAAAACAGCTTAGGTCAGTCCTAACAAGGCTTAGATTTAAAAAAAAAGAAAAAAGAAAAAAGAAAGAAAACGAGAAAAAAGCAGTAGCCTACCCTGACTCAATTAAATGCTTGTAAGTCAACTACTTTATTCCCCAACTGTTTTTTTCCCCCTCTCATCTAAGGAGAAAAGGGTAAAATATTTATTTAACATGGAAGGTGTGTACCAGTCAAAGATGACAATTAGTCCTAAAAAGAGGAAAGAGTGGCAGAGCAAAGCAGTGGATACAAACTATGAAGTTTCTGTAGGAAGCAGTTTCTCTCTCTCTCCCCTGAGAAACCTGAGAAATGGAGACAGGATGGGAATATGCGGTCCTAAGAATCCCCTGTGGTCATCTGCCGGCTAAGGCCCTGACCTCTGTGCTAGAATCACTCACTGGGAATTCAACATACAGCAGCCTAATCATCATTTATTAGTTTGCTTAGCCTGAGTGGGTAAGGCTCCTTCTTCTTCTTTTTTTTTTTTTTTAAGGGGAGCAATTTAAATCATATTTTTAAAATCCATGCTATTAATTCTATCCTTCCATGGGGCCCAGGTTATTGGAAAATTCTAACATTGCTACCAGATCCTATTTTTCCCCTAACTCATTTCTTAAATGCTTTCTGATGTGGGATGGGGTGCAGGCTAGCAATGGGGTTAAGGAAGCCAAAAGACTCCAGTGGAGATCCTGACATAAGTACCTTGACATCTAGAGATGAAGAGATGGGAGCCAACCGCCTGCAAGCCCACTGAAAGGCCCGTCCCTGACACACTTTAAAGTTTATTGTGAGCAAACATCTCTTATTAAATGTAAACAGCATCTCACTGGAGGTCAGAGACTTGCTGCTACCGCATATCCCAAGGTAATACCACTTTAAGCTCCACATAAACTCTTAAGCAGTTTCTATCCTAAAACCTGACCGTAGGTGGTACAGTTTTTTACGATATGTTATAATAGTGCAATAAATCTGTTAGCTTAAAATCGAATCTCCGTGGCCTTTTAGAGAAATCATCATTAAATGCAGGGTCCTGTTAATGATGCCATCGAAGTGAAATTGTTTAATCTGCTAAGGGGGTGAAAGGTCACCAAATGAATTTTTTATAATACATCAACTTGACACGCAATAGGGAAAACTGTAATAGATAAAAGCAAAGGAAAAGGGCACTGTCTTCTTCTGATAGGTCAATAGCAGCCAAGAGAGTCACTCATCCACTTTCCTTTCACGATGGGGCTCCTTTTGCATTTAATATGGACACCCAATTAATACCTCAGCACCACAGACAACCTCATTTTAGGTGACTTATAGCAATTTCTCCCCCTTCCCTGAAATGAAAGTGATCACAATACATCATAGCATTGTGCGAATTAACGTTAATTGATTCAAGTTACCAAGCAATGATGGGCCACTTATATAATCTAGGCGTTATTGGGTGCTAGAAGGGATGGAGGGAAGATTAGATTCCAGTGTCCGTTGCTGTGACGACGGGAGTCACCTGATGCCTTGTTAGACAGTTGTAAGGTTCTATTGCTGGCCCCAGTGGGGTCGTCAGTAAACTGGAGTGATGTCCAAACATCATTATACGCTGCTCTGATATTAAAGCAAAGGGATTAGCAACTTATTGCAAGCAACCTGGATTTGTCATTGTGCTGTCGTTATCCAATTTCTAACTGCTAATGTGACTGTAGCCTGCAGGCAGAAGGACCTACAGCCAAACTTTAAAAAATGGGGGAGGAAAGTTCCCTCCAATCCTCCCAGTTTTAACCACTATTTAACAGCTTCCAATACCCAATCAGGTATGTGAAAGAATTTTCTTTTCCCTTTTAATGCTTAAGTACAAGCTTAAAAAAAAAAAAATCAAGAGAATACAGTCATTTCCCAGTTCGGAGATCACCACTATTCACTCCAACTCTTGCTTTTCAATCTGCCAGATCTGAAATGCTTACTCTGTAGAGGAGAGGATTATTTCTATTTGCATGGCAAACCTAGCAAACAAAGAAATAAATCCTACTGCAAGCTGGCTCTAGGCAAGACCTATGGGGGTGGGCTGAAGGTAGGGGCATTAGAGATACTTCCTCGTTCCTTTTTCAACCTTCGTCTCCTCAAAGTTACTAAGTCAGGTTCCTATAAAAGTGCCCCATGCTTTGATTAAATGTTTCAGGTGTCCTGCATTTTCAGTCATTCCCGTTTTGACTAGGCTAGATAGGGCAGAATCTACGTGAGCCATGAGGGGGTTTGAATTCCAAAGAAGGTTGCAAGATTCCGTACCCTGGAAGAAGAAAATAAGCTTTCTAGTCAACTCAGTTTAACAAACACAGTAACCCTTCTATTATGGACAAACATTGTTCTAGGCACTGTGAGATGTGCAAAGATAAATAAAACACCATGACCTCTGTCCCTCAGGAACATAATGCCCCCCCCCCCATATAGTTTGTAAGGCAAGAATGACTTTCCTGGCTATCTCTCAGAGTACACACATACCATTTTATTTATATTTCCCAGTCCTTATGCTCCCTATTAAACTTAGCCAGATGCCTTTAGCTGCTGTCAACTCCTAGGGAGAGAAGAGGGAAGAAATGTCTTGTGATCAGACAGTTTCCTTCCGGCACTACAACGAAGTAATCCCAAACCTGATACACTGTAAGTACTCAATATATGTTACTGTAGTAACACTACGACAAAACAGTACTACCACGTACTTCCTCTGGTCTTCGGTCTTTACCTGCCTCTGGAAAGCCACTACCTATTTTGGCCTGGCTAACTTCAAGTGCTGGTATACTCCTCATTTGGTATGGTCACTGCTATTCTCCAATACTTATTATTAAACTCTCTGGTTCTTTGAAATTATTCATTTTGAATTGAGACTTGAGTCACCCTAGGTGTAGGCTGCAGTGTGCCAGGAGCATATAAAGGCAGAGAATAGACATGGCACATCTTCCAACAAGGTCAACTCAAAGGTTAAAACCTAAGTGTTTGGATGGAAACTCATTTAAAATAATATTTTATAATAAATGTATCATGACTGTCTTATCTGGGATAATGGAAACTCTGAATACATTCTTTAAGATCACACACAAACTATTCAAAATGTCCTGTTTGCATTAGGGTGCCCGTAGCAGTCATAGTGGGGCCAGGAAAACAAGATCCAAGGTTTACTTGATCGAAGAGATTTAATACAGGATATTGGTTACATAGGAGTATCAGAATAGCGGAGAAGCCAAACAGGTTACATTTCACTGTTTGCAACAAATATTTAATGATCATGACACTGTGCTTAGGCACTCTTGGGAATATAATAGTAAGTTGAAGTGTTGACCTAATAATTATTATAAAGATAAAAATATACTAAAGTTAATATAACTAAAGTTAATTTTATGAAAAACTAGACTAATGGTGAAGCAGGTTCATATCGAATTAATTTCTTTGTAATTATATATAGAATTAGATTTAATATAACATACTCTTTTAAATAGTTGTGCAAATGTTTGTTTTGCCTATCCTGATTAAATCTCTAGATTTTCATATGAGCCATATAATTTTTTGGACATAATAGCTGTTCAGTTAATGTTTGGGCAATAAAAGACATTGAAATGTAAGGTTTTATGAGTCCTTATTATATGTACCTACAACTTCACTATCCATACACAGAGATCTTAATTACTTGATTTTAAGGTAGCGTGGTTCAATTTTGGAGTTAGAACTACTTGCGAATGTGAGTGGGGATCTGCTGGATGCAGATATGTCAGCTGTTGCAATGGATTACAGTTAACATCCTGTTTATAAGGAAAATAGCAGAAAAAAATAACCTGCAGAAGTAGAATCAAGGATTTAGTGGTCTGGGGCCATTTAACGTAAGAACAATGGTCCCTAAGGGTATCACTGCAGATGTGAAATAAATGATAACTTTAATGATGACCATGAATCATCAATAAAAAATGTGAATGGTCTACATTATTTACCATTTAATAAGGCTGGATAATATGTTTTTATTTTGTTTTGTTTTGTTTTAGTTTAAGAGATGAACGCTTTTAAAAATGTAGTGATAAAAGAAACAATTTTTAATTAAATAGAAAGCTTGCCTATGCAGAGCATCTCATTTTCCCACAAAGCCAGATATATGAAATACCATTATGACAATTTTGCCATTCACGTAATTCACGTAACTCGACAAAGCAGTGAATTTGTATTATAGTGAAAAGAAGAAGTAACACAGAAACATTCTTCAATGGCAGATCAGTGGTTTTGCCACGAAGGGGGAAAAAAAACAAGCTGGCAGAAATCTCTTCCAGAACGAACATTCTGCCAGTCTTGGGAAGAATGTCCTCCCATGTTATCAGAAGGTTCTGTTCTTGTATACTCCCGACAGCTGTTTCCTAGAGAGCAGGTGCCTGGGGGTATGGAGAGGTTATACAAAAGAAGATGCTAAAGGAGACTGTCAATGGACTGCTAGTCTCACCAATGGTCTCAGCTGGTTCTCCTCTCTAGTCCAAGTCTGGTTGTAAGGTGCTATTTACACAGAGTAAGGGAACTTAAAAAGATACTAAGGTGATGGGCTCAAGAACACACACAAACCCCTACAGTGCCTTGCTCACCCTCGCTAGAACTGTTTTCATGCACGAGCCGAGGATCCTGGCAATGTCATTAACAGAGAACTTCATCTGAGATAGCATATTACATTTTTATTGCTGCATAACAAATTACCACACACTTAGTGGCTTAAAATAATACAAATTTATTATGTTTGGGTTGTGGGTTAAGAGTCCAGACAGGCCTGGCTAGGTTTACTGCTGGAGCCTCTCAGGAAGAATCCACTTCTAAACTCATTCAGATTGTTGGTGGAATTTATTTCCTTGTGGCTATAGAATGGAGGTCCACATTTCCTCACTGGCTGTCAGCCAAGGTCCATTCTCTATTTATTCCACCTGCTTTTTTCCCCATGTGGTCCCTTCCATCTTAAAAACAGTGGCACTTCAAGTCCTTCTCACACTTTGAATCTCTCTGTCTTCCTCTTCTGCCAGAGCAGGAGAAAACTCTCTTCTTTTAAGGGCTCATGTTATTATTTGGGCCCACCTTGATAACCTTGGATATTCTCTTTGGGTCAACCGTGCCACATGACATACTGTATTTAATGAAGTGCTATCTGACCATATGCATAGATTCCTGGGATTAGGGCAGCACATCTTTGGGAGGCCATTTTAGAAATTTTGCCAGCTACAAATAGCTTTGGCATTTCAATATTTAAACGTCCATAAAAGATACAGATATATTTAATTTATTTAAAGATCTTTAAAAGAAAATTGTTTGTAATGAAGCAGGGGAAAGGGAGAGAGAAGAGGAGAAAGGAAGGAAAAAGAATTAAGAGAGCAAAAATCAAGTTCTTACTGAAAGAAAGGTAAGCAATATAAAATGTTTTCTGCCAGGATTCCAGGAAAAAGACAATAGACAAATAAGACTCCTGTGGAGAATGCCCAAAGTAAAAAGGGCAGATTGACCTTATGTTTATTTCTGTGTCCCCTACCCCACTGAAATTACTTAAAAGAATAAAAATAAATAAAAATGGTGTAAAACATTTGGTATAAATGGTGTAAACTAACAAAGAAGGCAGGGGAGGAGAGAAATATTGACAACAGAGGTCAATGAAGTTTTGGAAGATGGAAAACAGGTTCATGGACTTGACTTTGCCTAGCAGATAGAATTTAAATTCAGATGTCTCTAGAAGAGGACAAAGACCAGGAGAGGCCAATTCACTGTGTACTATTTAATTAAAAAGTAGAGAGAACTCCATTTCTACCCCCTAAAAAAGAAGTTACTAGCTTTTTGAAAGCTGGTAGTACTCCCCTTGCAAAGTAACTGCCCAATATGGCCTCAGTTTGTTGAAATGCATCCAAACCCATTATATTAGCACAAGTGAACCTCTCAGGAACATCCTTGGTGTTTTTCACTGAAAGGCCTTAGTCCCTGGGCTGATCCTGCTGTGTCAAGGTCAGTTCATTAGCTTGTCAATGGCTCTCTAGTGAGTTCAATGGAAGTCCCAACTGACACTGATCAAAGCTGAAAGAAACAAGGCTGGCCCGAGGCCTGCACCAGGCTCCAGGGTTGTGTAGCACATTGTGCAATTCTTTGGACCATGAGAAACCTTGCTAATTTTCATTCAATCCCTTAGGACAAGGCATTTCTCATTCTGCAGGGATTTATTCAGATATACTTAAGCAGCAGTTTTTCCTTGTTTTCAGAAGATTTGCTTTTTGCCTGATGTTGGAAATCTCTCTTAAAATACTAGAGGGGCAGAGAGAGATGGGGGAATAGAACACATCCCAACAGAAAAATCGATGCTGTAATATACATGTTCGGCAGCTTCTTATTAAATCAGAAATATGTGACTCAAAAGTGAAAACACAAGGGCTATGATGGATGGTGGGCCATAAAGGTGATCTCTTCTCTAAAGCTGTCTCGCCTCTTCATGACGGAATGACATCCCCCACAGATCTGTGTGTACCTAACCTGGTGTTGGATCTGCTCTCTTTGCTGGGCTTCCTCTGCTATACCTCTATTGTTCTACTCTTTGACTTTTCTCTCCTCCTACTTAAAGGCTAAATATTCACGGAGTCTCTTTTTATACGTAACACAAAAATCAATATTTGGGAATGATGACCTATTAGAAAAGCTCAGTACTGCAAAACCTAAATAAAATTTAGCAATGGATGGGCCCTTTTTCTCTCTAGTCAGCCATACATATAATATATTTATAAGAACTCATTGTGATCTAAATGAAATTGGGCTAAAGGAAAAAGATATTTAAATATAAGTGAAGGTGCATTGGTATCATTTTTTTCAGGTTCTTGATTCTTATGTTACCATGCATTATAGCATAATGATATAACATGGTACAGTTTGGTAGTCGGTAAAAATATCCAAGATTTAATAGTTTCTGGGCAATCATGGAACAAAGAATACTTTTTAATTCTAAGATAGCAATTCCTAAAGGCCTTCAAATCAACAAGAATTTAGGGGAAAAAAAACTGCTTGAGTTTTCTTCTCATATCTCCCATACATATTAATGTACTGTTGGGAAAAGGAACACCTATCTACATTGTAATTCAGGTAAAATATGATACAAAAACACTAGCTAAGCTTTCATTTGGATATATTGCTCTGCATTTAAAAAGGCAATCAATGTATCAGTTAAATATGCCTAACAATGTGAAGGTGTCTCTTTCTGTTTTTACTCTTATTTTATAGCAAATCCCATATCCACTGAGGATGATACATGAAAGTAACTGATATCCACTAAATATCAATAGTTTACTTATTAGTACTACCACAAATAAGATGAAAAAGCAAATCGTATGTGGCAGGAGTATCCCTGTTGCCAACTATGTCTATGGCACAGAACTGAGTAAGCCCTGTAACATCCTTTGTGCTATGTTATTCTGACTGTAAACGCTTGTATTTTGGAATCTTTGAACAGATTTCTGTTCAATAGACATTTCAGGATTAAATTTACCTGAATGTTTTTCTGAGCTTAGTAAATGCAGAAGCATGAGAAGTACACAATAAGGGAAGGCAAGTGTAGATTACTCTCAATTTTACAGATTGTGTTAGCCAAGGGATAAATTGACCAGCCCAAGTTCATCTAAGGTTATCTCTCATAAGGTCCAGACTATAAGCCCCAAGCTTCAATTTTTAGCAGATGCAAAAGAACCAAAAATGATAGCCTAGACTGAGAGACAAGATGAACTTGTTCTTTTTTTTTTTTTTTTTAAGATTTTTTTATTTATTTGACAGAGATAGAGACAGCCAGCTAGAGAGGGAACACAAGCAGGGGGAGTGGGAGAGGAAGAAGCAGGCTCCCAGCAGAAGAGCCTGATGTGGGGCTCGATCCCAGAACGCCAGGATCACGCCCTGAGCTGAAGGCAAACGCTTAACCGCTGTGCCACCCAGGCGCCCCAAGATGAACTTGTTCTAATGCTTAAGAAACATAATATAAAACCAACCATCTCACAAATGAACACTGCTGGTTATAGAGGGCTAAAGGTGGGCAACATAGATACATTCCTTATAAACTTGTAACCTCTACTGGAAAATAAGATCAAACCCATGCACATTTTCAGTTGATACTGGGTCCCTGAAATAAGTAAAATTATTTAGATTCTGAGATATATTATTCAATGAGATTTTAGAACATTCATATTCTTTTATATTATTCTGATGTTACTCCTTTTTCATCCTCTTCAGGGCTTTATAATCGTAGGCTAAATAAAACCCAATCAGCCATTGCATTACCCTAGTAAATTCCTAGTCATCCCTCCAAAATTTTCCTAAACATAAGTCCCTTCTCCAGTCCCTGTAGGAAGAATTATTATCGTCCTCCACAGTACTCAAGTTTTAGCTTGCAGCTTGTTGGAATTGTGATACGTAGTGTTTCTGTCCCTTAAGGCAAAGATCATAGCTGTTTCACTTTAGCAAAGCCTGCTACTTAAATTTATTACATGAATAAAAGAATGAACAAATGAACTGAAAACAAACTGCTTTGGAAAAACTTCTTCCTACATGTTTTTCACTTTAAGGTACCAAAATATAACATCTTCAACCACCCAAGATATAGAAGAGTCATGAAGTGTATAGATTTAATAAAAAGTTTTTAAATTAATAATTTAAGTCTATAAGTGACTCTCTAAGGTTTTATTCTTATCTTAAGAAACAAACAGGTTATGTGATTCAGTGGAAGTTGACTGACATTTGCAATATGCACCCAAGAAATCAGCCCTTGTTTAGATGTTATTATAATTAGTACTCACCCATAGTCAGTGACTCCCTTTGACTGAGTTACCAGTAAGGCCCCAATAGTCATATTCAGAACATTCTCTAGTACTCCAGTCTGTTGAGCAGTGATAATCTGGTGAGCCAAATTCTGTAATTTACTACTTGATAAATATGAAATCTGTCCAGTGCTCCTTATAGTTGGCAGATCACCAATTTCAATGACTATCACTTTTGAGATAGTTTCCATAGTGGGTGGTGGTGGGACCCTATATGAACTCATTTCCATCATGAGAGGTCTACGTTGACCAACTCTGTAATGACTGGCACAAGTCACAATTGGGCAATTGCGCTTTCTCTTTGCTTTATTGTCAGCAATGGCCTTTAAGGTTTCTTCATTGCCAGGTATCTCATGAATAAATCTGATTTGGTCTTGGCTAACTTGCAAGAAGTCAGTTAGTCTTTCAAGGATGATGATTTCCCAGCCTTTTTCTAGGACTGAAAACATCACAGTGAGGGCCAAATGAATGGAGACCCCTGAGCGTATTTCAATGGGCTCCTGCCCTTGTAGGACAACATACAGGAGGTTATCCAAGATGCTGAAATAGTTAGAGCCAATAGATTCATGCAGCAATGAAGAAGTCGACTGAACCAGAATGGGTGGAATGAAACTTTCCCCTACGAAAACATGGGGGCTCTGGAGTTCATGGTAGAATATAGCCAAGAGAAGCTTAGAGGTACTTTTGTTCCCCAATAGAAAAAAACGTAACACTTGGGGAGGCTGATCCACAAAGCAGACCCTGGTGATTTCTCTGGTTGGTAAAATGGAATAGAAAGTAGATACAGACCCTGAAGTAGAACAAGGAGTATTGGCATTTACACCGCTAAAGGTGTCAACAAAATCATGAGTAACAGATACAACTGGATATAACTTCCTCATTGCCCAAGTGGCATCAGCATTGTCAAGAATTAAGATCACTTGGTCAGTCTGTTTGCAGATGTAGCCTTGCATCAGGGCTCGGTATGTGCATTTCTGTTCTTCTCTAAATGTACCTATAAAATAAAAGAAAGTAAGTGATATATAAACCACAATCTCTCAAAGATTATTTGCAATCCATCATTCTTATTATCATCTGTAACCTTATGAAACATTTATTGAACTTTTAAATGTGCTAGATACTGAGTATGCAAAGAAGTCTGGATAAAATATGAAAGGATACACATATTAAATAACAGCTATTAATAACATAAATGTACATGTTACATAATATGTATTATTTAAAGGTAATAATGGACATAACAGCTAAGTTAAAAAAGATTTGAATAAGTCAAATAATTAAGGAAAAGGAATAATCACTAAGGCCTCCATAGTGGAAAAAGGATAGGGGAGAAGGAGATAATAATATTAGAGTCAATGAAAAGGGAGGTAGATTGCGGGGGCTGGAATGGAGAATTTATGGAGTTGTATTAAAATTGAAGAAGTATACTGTGAAAGGTTGCGAAAGAGTTTGGATGTCAGACTATATAATTTTCTCATTCTCTCTTTTCTCTAAACATGAAGAGTAAAAAATATATATATAAGAAGAAAAGAAGAAAGTAGTAATTTGGGGAGTATTGCTATTAAATAGAGCCCAAGTTGAGGATGACTGGGGCTAATCAAGAGTTTAAGAAACAGCATTATCCATTATTCCTACCATTCCTAATCCTCCTGTCTATGAACTGTAAGTAGTTCTTGTTCTGAATCCACAGGGATATTTTAACTTCAAACATACAGAATTCCACTGATTTAAAGTTGATATTCACGAAAGTATCTTGTATTGTTTTCAAGATATTTTAATTTGCCTTTAAGTGCAAGGTCATCAAATTAGCCTCAGGATTAGAACCAAAAAAGAAAATTACTACATTTGGACATGATCTAGCCTCCTCCTGTATCCTTCCTCCCATATGATATGCTTAGAAATCTGTGCCAACGCTGTCTATGACATCAATAAATTTAATTACCAAAATGTTGCTTTGGGAGTAGGCCACATGGTTTACTTGTGCCTCAACAATAATAACAACAATAGCCAAAATTATGAGGGAAATTATAAAATATTTCAAACTGAATAATAATGAAATTCTAGCATGTCAAAATTGGTTAGATTCAGTGAAAACAGTGCTTTGAAGGAAAGTTATAATTTTAAGTGCTTATATTACAAAAGAAGAATTGTCTAAAAGTAATAGCTTAAGGTTCTGCCTTACAAATTTAAAAACAAGCAAAGCAAATCCAGAGTAAATAGAAAAAAAGGAAATAATAAATTTAACAGCAGAAATCCATGAAATAGAAAAGAGATAAACAAAGAAACAAAAATAGAGAAAGTGAACAAAGCTAAAATTTGATTCTTGGAAAATATCAACAAATTCTTTAACCCCTTCACTAGACTGATCAAGATAAAAAGAGCACAAATCGCCAGTTTCGGGGATGAAAGGATTATTACTACAGATCCTACAGACAAAGGTTAAGAGACTTCTACAAACAAACATCATGCTAACAAATTCATCAACGTAGATGAAATAGTCAAATAGAAAACAGACACAAGATAAAACAGGAAATTCAAATTGTTCTCTCTTAAAGTGATAGAATCCCTAAATTGAATATTAAGTTATTAATTTAAATAGAGATTTAATTATCAAACATAAAAGAAGGGTTATTCTTACATAACATGTTTTCTCCCTATGGTCATATAATATGGAAACACTAATGTTAAATCAAGAATTGTTTTCAAAAGCATGGAACTAGTATGAAGGGAATTAATTCCATGATCTTAAAAGACATGTGCTCTAAGATTCTGACACAACAGTCTCTACCACAGATATATCCTTTTGAAATGAGATAGTTAGGTGGTCTTCTCTCATAAAAAACAAAACAAAACAAAACAAAAAAACAAACAAACAAACAAACAAAACCCTGACTCTTACTACTTCCCCTTTTCTAAACTTTACCTCTCACTCTCTTTCTTTTAACACATTTTTTTCCAGCCATGTTGATGTCATGTTGATTAACTGTTCACATTCCATCCAGTTTTATAGATTTCTGACTTTGTTTCTCCTGCTTCTGATTCAGGAGATACAACATCTTTTAAAGTGATCTCTACAGACTGCTAAATTTTTGGAACTGTCTCTAAATAAAATACTCACTCTCTTAGTTGATATGATTCTCATCATTCTGCTACTAACTGAATATAGTTTGATAAATTATGTGGTTTGTTGGTATTGTTGCCCTTAAATGGTTATTTTTTAAGGCCAGGGATCATATCTCCTATTTAAACTACCACAGGACTTAACACCCTACCTCAAACACAATAAATGCTTCTTAATATGTATTAGTTGATTGATGTATAGTGTCCTTTTCAAAACTCTTATTTTTAAAATAATTTTTGAAAGATTTTATTTATTTATTTGACAGAGAGAGAGAGAAAGAGTGAGCACACAAGCAGGGAGAGCTGCAGAGGAAGAGGGAGAAGCAGGCTCCCCAACATGGGGCTCAGTCCCAGGACCCTGGAATCACGACCGGAGCTGAAGGCAGACACTTAACCAACTGAGCCACCCAGGCACCCCTAAAATAATTTTTATCTATTCTTGCCAGGTATCTAGTTATAAGATTATTATCCTATAGCTTGAATACATTTTAAACCAGTTTATGACAACAATAACAGAATATACTACAAAAACTTATGAGATTTGTTCCCTGAATTGACTCTAATATATGATAATGTTCAATACTTGGTGAAATCCATCTATTTCACATGAAACCAGAAGATTGAAATTATGGATGATTATATCTATATGAATTTTTTTATGTTCCTGAATCACATAACTGATTTGTCTGTAAAAGGATTTTGTTGTGACAAAACATTTTTTTCTTGACTAATTCATTAAATAAATACACATGTAGACACAGGAGTTTTTATTTATTTCTATTCCTGATGGCAGGTGCCTTCCAAGGCTAAAATAACAAAATGGATGATTTATAGTGTGACTCAAATTCTTTTACAGTAACATGGCACAGGAGCTATACTAGTAGAATGCACACCTTCAAAGTAGTCGGGTATAGAGTTCTTTTCATCAATGCATTTATCTTATATGTGACTCCCAGAAGCTAGTCCACCAAGAAAGCTGGATCCCCAAGCCATCTCTATCTGTAGGATCCAAAGCTCCCTATTCCCTTATTTATTTATTTTTAAAGATTTTATTTATTTATTTGACAGAGAAAGCACAAGCAGGGGCGGGGGGCAGAGGGAGAGAAGCAGGCTCCCTGCTGAGCAGGGAGCCCTACACAGGGCTCGATCCCAGGACCCTGAGCCAAAGGCAGACACTTAACCCACTGAGCCACCCAGGTGCCCCCCTATTTCCTTATATCGCAGTGATAATGGATGGAGCAGAATATGACTAACAAGCAATGTTGGAGGCAGGATCTTAAGAGGAAGAATAGAATGAGGGAGAAAAGAAGGGTTTGTATAAGAAAGGGTCAGAGAGAGGGGCGCCTGGGTGGCACAGCGGTTAAGCATCTGCCTTCGGCTCAGGGCGTGATCCTGGTGTTTTGGGATCGAGCGCNAAAAAAAAAAAAAAATCTTAAAAAAAAAAAAAAAAAAAGAAAGGGTCAGAGAGAATTTGAATGTGCAAGTTCAAGAAAGCACAACTTGTGTCTGTGTTGCAAAGCATGTGTACACCCTGCAGGGTCCAGGACCCAGGCCCATGACAAGCTCAGGAATAAGGTGATAGAATAGAAGTCACTGTCAAATCTTCATAACCTGTCAGAATTTTGTATGAGTTAGATTATGAACCCCAGAAACAAGACAAGAAATTCAATAAACATTTATTGAATGCCTTGTGCATGTTGAACCTGTTAACAGGAAGAAGGTTTTGTTACTAGGTCACCTCTCTTTTCACTGTTAGGAGCGAATTGCTTTTTGTTATTTTTAAGCACTATGATGTGATAAAGATTAAATGCCAGGCACACAGTTACTCAAATATGCAGGAATTATTTGCTTATTTAAACTTAATTTTTTCCTTATTCAGAGTAACTAATGCAATGCCCATTACACACATTGTTTCTATTCCTAATATATTCCTTTTTTGTGTTTTAAAGCTCTGTGTGTGAACATTTTACTATAAAAGGAACACATGCTTTCTGATGTCTGAGACATTTGCTTGGAGACTTACCACTCTGACCTTCATGAAGCCAATAATTAGTATCTCCTAAGTTAAGTAAAAAGAAGTTTCACGAAACATTGGTTATTATAAAATATTATCCCCATGCCTTCCTCCCCATACCCCCATAAAATGGAAGACATACCCATTTGACCCAATGTAAGTATAAAGAATACTTAAATTACTTCTTTGTTTCAGGTCTTCTTTACAAAATATAAAACAAACAAAACACCTTTTCTCCAAAATCATAGATCCTACAATTCTTGCCATCATAGGAATAAAACCATAAAAAGTCTGTAAGAAATAATGTATTAATTATATTTTCAGGCTGTCCAGCTTATGAGTGTTTTTCTGGCCTACATGTCTCAGAAGTCAAAGCTGAAGTTTCTTTGACAGTAGCCTGAGAATGGTGATTGGGATGTGACTGTTCCCACCACTTTGTAAAGGAGATAAAACTGCATACAAGTAACATTTACCCACTGAGAAAAGAAATTATTTACATGGTGTATATGTTATTGTAGTTAACTAGAAAATCCTTCTTTATAAAGGAAGTTAAAACACACAAAACCAAAACCAAAACAATTCCACTAAACCATTATACAGTCATCTCTGATTGTATAGGCTTACTTCTAGCTGGAATTTCTACCTTAGAGTTTTGACAAAAGGATTCTATACAAAAGAAGTGCCCCATGTGAGCTGAAAAGTAGGTTCTTTTAAAATAATTAATACTTAATTTTACTGAAGTACTTTGGTCTGGCACTCAAGATGAGATTGCGAAGAGCAGCTAGATAATAACCATGGGAATTCAGAGCCTTATAACATGTACTAGGAGACAAAAGACAGATTGTTATGTCTAGACACTAGCTGAAATTCTGCAAATAAGAGAGAATCCATAAAAAGGGAGAGACTGGCATCGGAGGAAGTGGATGAATGACAGATTAAACTCTTTGAGAGGCTAAGGGAGAACAGGGTCCAGAGCTTTTAAAAACGGGTGGGATATGGTAGGTCAAAAGACTCCATGTCTCCTGGAGCAGGAAGGACAAAAAGTGTTCGCACAGCTTGAGGTGAGAGGCAGACTGAAGGCAGTCATCTGCTGGGACATGTGAAGCAAAACAAGGTTATCAACTGGAAGTCAGGGGTGAGGATGTGTGTTGGGGGCTTGGATGCAGGGAGAGAGGATGGGTGGAATGTTTGCAGATTGAGAAAATGGTGGGAAACTGTCATTGTGCAAGGGGAGTGAACTCAGTTGTCCTGGATTTTCATGTTTATACAAAAGAGTGAATTAAAAATGAGAAAAATTTTTAAATGAGAAAAAGAAGTCACAACACAGTAATAAATGTAAACCCCATAAATACCATAAACATGATAAAATCTAGGGAAAATTAATACTATTAATTAAGTACCCAACATACCACTGTATACTTTTTCCTATTTCTTCTTGCACACTTTTGTGTTGCTTTTTTATATGAAAACAATGTTATAATATTTTCTACAGGGGGATAGAAAGGTAATTCAGTCTTGCCTTCAACCTGGATGATTGACATTTATTTTCTATCACTGGTAGTTTAGAAAAGTTCCTTTTCGCTTCAAAACTCATGATTGGTAATGTATAAATGTTCAGAACTGTCAAATATGGGACATTTCTTACAAAGTTTTCCTCATGCATGAGCTGTAATACTTGAATAGGTTTTTATAGAGTAACTTCTGTGGCAAAGTCAACTCAAAAACCTACTTCTCCTCCATCTCTCACTTTCTTTTCATGCCTTAGGATATATTCATAACACATGAGACCTAGGGTCTGGTTCCTGTGTGTCACGGCACAGGTAAGATGACATAAATGGCTAGTAGGACCTTTATACAGAAGTGATTTTGAACCACAAGAACCATACCCTCTTAAACCCATAACAAATATGTGTCCAGTTCAACTCCCCCTTAGCTAGATCTTAAAAATGTTGCGTCCATTGGTACTCACCCTCACAGTGCTTACGATGAAGGAGAATTTCAAACAAGAAGAGAGTGTTACCTTATAATTTGGTTAAAAAATCTCAAATTTGCAAATTTTATAAAAGCATAGGGCCATGCAAACACACTGTTGGCATTCCTTCTGGAATCTTGGAAGTGGCCTGTGTAAGCGAGGACCCTTGAAAGCTCAACTCCATACCTTCACAGTAAGTCAGCCTGGGTTGCAGAGAGTGGAGGAGCAAATGCCTTGGATATACCTAGTAAGATGTCATGGGGAAAAAAGGGTGGCTGGGTTCACTGAAGGTTAGGTTTTTGCCTGTGACAGAGAAGAAGGGGCAGAGGATCGCAGGTACTAAAGATATTTCCGAAGAACCAATTGTAATGAAGCATAGCACATCTCAGCTGCATAAGGAGGGAAATGAAGCAAGGGGTGCTTGTGTATATTTTAAAAAAGGACATGTGGCCATAGATTTAATGTCACAAGGAAAGGGCTCTTGACTGAGTGAGCTGGAAAGACATGGGTCATGGTCTTCGAGTAGGATACTTGGTTTGTGATTTTGAAAGTTGGTGGTGATGACGATTTCAGTGCAGTGCCTACATTCAGTAAGGTAGAATGGAGAAAAAGCATACTTGAAAAAAAAATAACAACAACTTTGATGGAAGACTTTCTCTGTACCAGGTATTCTCCTAGAGAAGCCTCAAGATGATTTGAGCAGTAAGAGACTAAATACACAGACAATAGCCAGACTGTATACGAAAACAGAACTCTGATCCACAGTCTACAGTGACCAGGCCAAGAAACCAGTCCAATGTTAGCACAAACAGTTAAGGAAAGCCACATTTCTATCTGCATCAGCTAGTCCAGGATGACCAAACAACAACCCTTGAAACAACCAGCTCCCAACAGCTAGCACCTGATTGATAACTGTCAACATCCCCAATTTCCTTCCCCATGTCCAACTTAGGACCAAAGGAAGAAAGGCAAGTACGTGTCTCTAATCAATCACATAGGATGCCCCACTTCTAATGAGCCCACCTGCAGCTTCCCCATGCCAACAACAGCTTCCAATCAGGAAGTCTTTCCTTTTTTCCACCAGCAAGCTTTCTCCCTTTCCCTGCCTTTGAGCCTCTGCCAGAGCAAGTGCTGGTCGCTAACTCGCTTGCTATAGCGAACTTGGGGTAAATAGCCTCTGCTTCTTCTTATTTGGGTAGTCTTTATTTCCAAGCAGTCAAGGTTTCAGATGAACTCTTTGCCTGAATAAGAGTGATGGCAGAGTTAGAATGGAGAAGGAAACCATGAACTAGTTTCAGTGGCTTTCAGGGAGTGAAAAGTAATGCCTCCTACGTCAATATAAGACACATCAAGTAGAGAGAGCAGGTAGTCAGCCCAAAGGATATCAGCCTCAGAGAAGCAGGGGTGTTTACTTAAGGGATATGACATAGAGCATGCGAAGAACATCGAAACGTGGAAGAACCTCAAGGTTTGAGGGTGTGACAATAGATAAGCATGAGGTAAAAAGGTTCCAGAACACTCTATGAAAATAGACAGCAGTTTGTGGATTCTACTTTCAGAGTTCCACACAGCACTGGGAGCAAGATTTGGGAAAAGAGACTTAAAGGTTGGGTGAGTCCGTGAATGACTAGGCAAGAGATGTGTATTGTGGAGATGTCAATAGTGTGCGGTGGACTTGTGGTGGTGAACGCAGCAAACAGGGATGCTAAGCAAAATATGCTATACCCTTATACTCTCTAATGTGGTGTGGAAGTTGGACATTATCAGAGGGGTCTTATGGATTTCACAGCTTATCAATGGGGGATTCTAGTTATTGCTTAGTCTTAGGTGGCCAGATGGTGGCCATCCCATGGTTGTTGCAACTAATAGAAAACAGTTGCCCAGGAGAGCTTCGGGTATAGAAATATCTGACAGCAAGTCTACAGACTAATGGAAGTGATATCTGGAAGGGGGACCAGACAGGATAAGGACTAGAAGAGCAAAGAAAGACTTCACTACAAAGATGCCCTCAAGCCATCAGATTGGTGGCCCTTCCTTCCCTATTTCTTTCCTTCCTTCCTTCTTCCTCCCTCCCTTCCTTCCTCCTTCCCTAACCTCCTTTACCTAAAACTTCCTCATGGCAAGTTTAATTATCCCTAGTTCATAGATAGAAACATTGACTCACAATTTTGACTCACACAACTACTTAGTAATAGTAATGAGGAAAAGGGGGAAGAGAAAAGCAATGTAATCCAAATAATTTCACTCTGGGTTATATTTAGATGTAGGGTCAGATGTGACGAGTAATACTGGCTAAGAAGTGCCACGATCATCAGGAGTTCTCTCTACAAAGTCTAGTGAAAGCAACTCAGGGAGAGGGTTTGGCTTTTTTGTCATTATTTGTCAAATCATGTATTTGGTGAGATTCCATTTGCTTTTTTATATTGCCATTTGGCTTTTTTAATATTTTAGCATACTATCCCAGAAGTCTAAACACACATATTTAACAAGGTGCCAGTCTAAAGATAATCAGCAGGTAACATTGATTATTCCGTTTTATAGCTAAACTTGGAGTCCTGGTGTTCATAAATAAGAAATTTTATTTTTATTTCTTCAGCACTTAGCACTGACTAAAAGACAGGGTTGTTTATTAGTATCTTTCCATCCACTTTCCTATGTCATCTTCCAGAGTTAATCAATTCTAGTATTTTCGTTTTGATGGGAGGCAAAAATAAAGCATATGTAACCAATACATTAGGGTTCCAGAGCTGCTAAATAAGCGTGGTTTTTGACTGTGGGAGAGGAT
Organism: Ailuropoda melanoleuca; assembly: GCF_002007445.2. Classification (NCBI taxonomy): domain Eukaryota; kingdom Metazoa; phylum Chordata; class Mammalia; order Carnivora; family Ursidae; genus Ailuropoda; species Ailuropoda melanoleuca. Next base: position 9,596,956 of record NC_048236.1, read on the forward strand.
ACACACTGCTTAAGAGAGGGCTGTGCACATGGCCAGCAGACGTCATCGTTGACTATCCTGGCCACAGCTGGCAGAAGCCCACAGACACAGGCTAGCTTCCCTTCGAAATAGTGTCTCATCTTTTCTTCCTATGGATCTCCTTCCCTCTTGCTTCTCTCAGTTGGGGGAAGGTTTAGTTTTGAGTAATGATTTTCTTTCTCGCTTGCTTCTGTCTTTTCTTTTCCCACTTCTCCAAATGGCCTTATCTGCCAGTCACAATTTTTGTGGTCTGCAATTCTGATCACTTTTAAATGAAACCCATGCTGGCTTTGGTAATCATAATGTCATTTACAATTTACCACTAAACACGTTTATTCAGTTAGTAGCACACTGGAGAAAGAGAACTCCATATGAACTCACCGTGAAAGGCCTAATCTGATTATTTCCTCATGAAAATCCAGGCAGGGGTGCTTGTAAGAGGGGCTGAGAGAAGAGGGGAAAAAAAGCAAGGTCTGGCCACAGCTGACTTTCATAATCAATGTGAAGAGATAAGTGACACAGCCTGTCAGGGCCAGCCGCCTAGTCACCCCAGGGCATTCCTCTCAAACAGGCAAGAGTGGACAGGACTTAATAAATGCTGAGTGACCATTGAGTATTGGCTTGGCATATGCTATTGCATTCAAGATGGACAAGCACTGTGATAAAGTCCAGAAGCTCTTCTCTAAGTGGGGGGAATTAGATTAAGCAGGTTGTATTCGTGTGTGCATGTGTGCACATGAACACTTGCTTTGTGTATACTTTAACATCCTAGAATATCCTAGACATACAATATGCCCCATCCACCTTTCCCTCAACTGGAAACCACAGACCTAAAAGCCAAGAAAGGAAGTGAGTTAGGTGCCTGGTGAAGGAGGAGAAAAAGGAGAGGGTACGTATGTGTGTGAGTGTGTGTATGTAGACTCAGGTTGCTTCCAGGGTTCTAACAAATATTAACTTTGTGTCAATATTTGTCCTTCCTGTCGTGAAATGAGGATTTTCCACCTCATTTCACATTTGAAAAGAAAATATGCCAAAGGGGTCGTCTTTGCTAGGAAAAAAAAATTAAAAGAAAGGGGAAAAAAAAGAAACAACTTCTATTTTTTATTTAGAAAAATGGGTCAGAAGGAAAGAAAAAAAAAGTATTTTTAAAATAAATGTTTTGACTCAAAGGCACATAGAATCCTTCCATCTTCCCCTTTCAACAAAAGGGAGAAATTTATATGTTTAAAATTGAACGAAATACATCAACATTAATGATGTTTTTCCTCGAGGTTAACATCACCATTTCCCTCAATAATTTTTTTTAGCCATTTTGTGATAGATTTCCCAATTCATGGTACAGTAAAGTATAGGAGATTTTGACAAAAACAAAATATATAATCATTCTCTTATTTTCACGAAATGAAATCATTTACAATTCTTTTCTGTCAAACAACATTTACACCTCATTATTTCTAATTTAACAAATATAAATGGCCACAGATCAAATAAAGTGTAGACAGGTTGAATTTATCCCCATTTATAGATGTAGTTGTAAACCCTCAGGCTATGAAGAGTGAGATTCCAAAATCTCAAAGCTATGTTCCTAAATACACAGAGTAACTGAAATCTTGGAAAGAAATATTAAAGAAAACATTTTGGTCATACTAGAAAGAATACACAAAAACTGTCTACTCTTCTAGAATGGGGAATTCTAGCTAAGACTTTTTTGGTAAACTTCAGAAATCATGGTTGTGTGTTTTATCTGTAAGGTGACTTGAGAATGATGTTCTCATGCCTCAGAGATTCACTATGGATGACAGAAAACACAGGCTTGCTAACTTGTCTAGAATTAGAGGTCTGTAACTTCTGTTGAGTGACCACCATAGGGTAGTACCAGTCATTATAAAAGAGGTAAGATAGATACGCTTAAACATACACTCACATACACAGATGGGATTATAAAATAATTTAATCTGGGAAATTTAAAGTTCATTAAATTGAAAAATTAATGGATTCAAAGTTCAGCACTGGGAGTTTCAAAATTAAGGTATTGCCAGCTTGGCTTTTGTAATTCATTGACCAGTGGTACTTAAGAGCATAGTCTCCTCTGGGATCATTCTTGCTGAAAAAGGCAGCACTCTTACAGCTGGTGACTGGCGTGGTGCACTGGCTTGCAATGCGTCGGAGTAATGACGGGGTAGAAAAGAGAAGTCCCAAGTGCAGAGACAACGGCACAGGACTGAAGGTACTGCACAGGAGCTGGAAGCTGCTAGATGAGAAATACACACCTCTGTAGGCATACATAATGGGCAGATGGATTTCAGGGGCTCTGCACTCTAGGATTTGCCACAATTTCATGAGCAATCTCACCGAAGTTCTTGAACTTGGGTCTATTTTTGAAGGGAACACATTCCAATATAATCTGAGAAAAATGGAACACTATATAAAACCAACAATTACCTGAAGCAAGATGCCTGTACAGCCTTCTGTGAAAGGTCTTTCTGTCTTTACTAAGTTCTTTTGATGGGTATTTCCAAATATTTGTTTCCTTTTTATAGAAGTGTTAACTTTGAGGGGAAAAAATGATCAGGAGATGAAAGTAAGTGAGAAAATGACAACGAAGATGAGGGAAGAGCATCAGATATGTATCAAATAGACCCTTCTGAATCAATCTATTTTTTTTGGTTTTTTTTTAATTAAAAAAACACCTATTTTTATCGATGAAGTCTACTCAAACAAATTCCATCAGACTATTTTGTATTCTTTTACTATGTTGAAATGTCATTTACATTTTGCTTAAAATAAGTGGCTTAGAAAATGTTTTTATATTTTTGTTATTTTGTTGTATTATGATTTGCCCTGCAAACACCAATGGGTATGGTCTCAATTATGACTTTTATTCTTTGACTACTACATTGAAAACAGTCAAAGCAAATGCAAGTTCAGGAAGTACAGCTTGGCGGGTAAGAGATCAGGTTTTCTAGCCAGAGAGATTTGCATTGCACTTTCTAGCTGCAAAACCATGGGCAAGTTACTTATCCTCTTTCTGACCCAGTTAACTCATTTCTAAAAGCACCCAACCCACAAGCTGATGGACAGGATTAAATGACATGGTGTATGTGCAGAGTCAGGAACAAACATGTGCTAATAAATATAAGTTGCTACATTAGCTATAATCAAAAAAGGGGGTATGTTTTTAAGATACTTTGCACTCTCCTTTGGCCTCTTTTGGCACTATCCTCATCTCAAATTAATAACATTCGCCTTGTCTGAAACAGCACCTGTAAGTGTTGCAAGCATTCATAATGAACAGTGTTGAAGGAGACAAGTTACAGGTGAAGAAAATGCTTACAATGCAGACATACTATCTATGATTTTAAAAAATACATACGAGAAAGAAATACACACTCACAGATACACACACACACACACACATCTATAAGCAGGATGTGTATTTTTTCCACCAATGAAGAAATCAATAAAAACTTGCAAAATCCAAGATGGTTTCAACCCTTTCATCAATCTTAACTTTCCCCTTCATTCCTTCGGTAACGCTCTCCACCCCACTGCCCCTTTCTCGCCACCCTCCGATTTCCTTTTTGCCAGCAAACCTGGCCTGCCATCTTTGACCACAGTGATGTTCATGGGTTAGATTAAAGGCAGGGGCAGCCAACAGCCTTCTTTACAAATACAACCTGAGCACGCTCTTTCCCCGGAATGATAAACTTATCACCTCTCCAGCCCTCAGTTTGAAGCTGCAGCAGTAATTCTGTTGGATGCCAAAACGAAAATGAATGTGACTGTGCCATGCCCAGCTCTGAGCTGTGGCTGTAATGAGATTTGAATGGGAAGCCCTGGACACAATAAATCTGCGCCATATGTGACCATTTCCTGTGTCAGTTCCTTTCTCATAACCAGTGGAGACTTTTTTTTTTCCCTCTCATGACCCCACACCATGACTCTGAAATCTTTCATGGCTGCTTATGGGCCTCAGGCTTTTTACAGCAGTTGTATAAATAAATGAATTTGACAGCAAACATCATAACAGTTAGCAGTAATGTGTGTTCACCACAAGTGCCTATACTACTCACTGGAGAAATGGCAGAGGAAACAGCTTGTTTTGTTACCTAAACAAAAGTAGTTTCGTTTGACAAGTGGTGAAAGAATTAGTCAAATAAACTTGAAATCCACTAGGACTGTTTGTGCCAACTCTCCCTGCCAGTGAAATGTTCCCAGCTCCTCAATGCCCATGACTCACAAGAGATAAATTTCCCTCTTTTATTCTGAGATAAAGATCTGGGCTGGGAATACAAAACCTTTGCCTGATATTTTATATTCATCTGCTTAGCAAAGCAAGAGTATCACGTAGGGGAACTCAGGTAGGGCAAAGGGTTTCCAAAGGAACCTGTGGCGGAAAGGCCAAGGAAGGCAATTTGGGGAAGGGGCAGGTTGGTGGCAATAATGACCCACCCTACTGATTACCCACTGAAAGCAAACTGAAGCTTATGAAGGCTTCCTTCTCTTTCATGTTTCCTTTATTCAAGAAAGGAAACTCCTTACACCAGACAGTTGCTGAAAGAAAGGGAGTTAGCATTTTCCCTGTATCTCCACACTCCCAGCCACCTAAGTGCTGTTGTCCATATTGGGGGAATTTGTGGTCAATTTAGATAAGCACACAAAAAAAGCATAGATGTTGCTCAGTTACATGGATTGGTTGTTTATAAGTCCTTAACTTTTTCTGCTCCTCTACTGGAATCTCAATAACAACTCCATTATTTCAGCTGCGAAAGAAAGACATTCTAGCTCAGCGGTTATTCCTATGGACTCGGGCCCAAACTGCCTAAGTTCGAATCCTGGCTCTGATACTTACTCTCCGGGTGATTTTAGGCAAGTAACTTATCTTCACTGTGCCTCAGTTTCCACTTTTGCAAAGTGGGAAGAAAACTGGTATGGTATTCAGCTCATAAGGTAGCTGTGACAATTAAGTGTATTTTAAAGGGCTCAGAACATAAATGATAAATGAGGACATTATGCAATGTGAAGTAAGTCAGTTTAAAATAATAAATACTGCATGATAATACTTAAGCGAGGTGTTTACAAGACTCAAACTCATAGAAGCAGAGAACAGAATGGTGCTTGCCAGAGGCTGGAGGAGAAGGGGAAAAAGGCTCAAAGAGTGGCTAGGACTTATGTATTGCTGTCATCGTTATTATTATTCTAAACAAAGAAACTTGGATAATAGTCTGTTTAAAAACATTAGAGCTCTTCTCTAGGATACCTTGATATTGGCAACTGATCTGGGAAATAAAATTTAAAACCTGTGTGGAGAAACTATAATAGCACTTTCATCAAAGTCAATTACAATTAATTATAAGATGCAGTACATCATCAATAAAAATATCATCTGGACCTTGAAAATATTTTTTTAGATGTAGGTTATTTTCCCTCTTTTGAAAGTAGTTCTCTTTGTCATGGTCAAGTAACCATTGCCTCTAGAATCTTCTCATACTCAAAAGAACTCTCGCTGTTTGGGGGAATAAAAACTGAGAGCTATCCCCAACTAACAGATCTTAGAGTCTATGTCCTGCTCTCTGTTTTTATCTCTTTAAAATTTAATTATTAAAATGGCTCACTGAAGTGTTTTGCTCGTGTGATAATAAGCAAGAAAGAGCCTTAACATTTTAGAAGGTATAGATTATAATCAATATAATAGAGATATTTCAATTTATAGAGTACACTACCTACACAATAAATTCCTAATGTCTCTGTTTTAACTGAGTGACAAATCCACTTAAATATGCATTTCCCTATATCTAGTCAACTATTTCTGTGAAGAAAGTCAGGAGTGTGAATGAACTGAACTGTGTAAAATTAAATGGACTCTTTGAGCCGTGCTCTTACAGCAGGACCTAAAAATGGAAAGAAATGTGTCAACCAAAGACAGGGAACCATTTGACTTTATAAAACAATGACAGACCAGGATGGGGGCAAAATGGGGTTGGTTGTGATTCTGGAGGGTGGGTTTTGCTAGAAAACCAAATACATAAAGTGACATCATTCTGTGGTAAAATAGGCTTAAGGGAGACTTCATATATAGTAAAATAAACTGAAAACCCCACCTCATTATTGCTCCCTGTGTACAGGCTACAGTGCTACATCTAGGAAACGTCTCTAAAATTGGTCCGAGAAAATAACTTTGTGCCCTAGAAACTTCGCTGTTGAGGAATGTCATCTGACACAACACCCCCTTACTACCTCCAAATCCTTTTCCAAGATCTGCTTCTAGTATGCATATCCTGATTCACTCTCAAAGTTGCAAATGTGAAGATGGCATGCAATAGATAACTCTAGCTATTCACACCCAACATGGCCACCAAGGCTGAATAAACACAGAGCTGAGCAGTGTCCTTTTGGATTGACTGGTCACTCCTCCTGCCTCTTGCAGCAAAGGAACACTGCCACCTTGGAAGGTTTGTTTGATTGAGTTAAAGAGAAAACTGAGGCAGTAGAAAAATTCTAAAAGAGCAGTAGCTTCATCAACACTGTGCAGCTGCGGAAATAACTGCTCAGCTCTTTCTGCATCATTTTCTGGGTATGTGTGTGAACACCTAAACAGGTGAGGCTTATCTCAGGAAGCGACAGGCTTGTACTTCCCCACCCTCTTGTGGTTGAGTAGAATCATTAGTTAATCATCAATTACTGAGCAGAGGTAACAAGTGGCTTTTGGGGGCCGTACAAGTTAATTGAAAGAGGTGGCAAAATATAGGCCAAATCCAGCCCACTGGCTGCTGTAAATAAAGTTTTATTGAAACATGGCCCGTATTCATTTGTTTACATAGTATAAACTATTGTAAACTCCACTCTTGCACTGCAATAGCAGAGTTGAGTAATTGCGACAGAAACTCTATGGACTTGAAGTTGAAGTTGGAAATATTTACAGTCCGGCCCTTTATAGAAAATGTTGGCCAACCCCTGATCTCAGAGTTCTAAGTTTGTCTCTGAGGCAGTCAGTGAGTAGCAAAGTACAAGATGGAGGCTTATCTCTCAGCCTGGGTCCCTGCCAAAGACAGACAAGAAGAGTAAGCGAGAAATAGACCTTTGCTGTTTTAAGCTATGGAGATTTGCAAGTTGTGCGTTATGGCATTCTAACCTAGCCTACTCTGATGGGTACGACATCTTCCCTATTCTCTTGTGTATCTTTTTCTCTGCACATACATAATATATCCTGCTTTAGAGAAGGGAACAGAAAGCATAAGAGGACTTTCTTTTTCTTTCTTTTTCTTTCTTTCTCTCTCTTTTTTTTTTTGTCCTCAGGATGCAGACATGAAATGTTTGAGTTCTCAGTCAACATTTGGACTGGAATTTTTCCTTTTCTAAACATAAATTTTCTTTATATATTTTATCTCAATATTTGCTTCATCTAACACCTGAGAATCAATCTTCTTTGTTAAAGCTCTTTGAAAATGTGTCCCACAAATCTCTACAAACCTGCCTTCCTTGCCATGTAAAGATGAAATTTCCTCAATATATTGCACACAGAAGGTTGTTGAAGTAATTAGGGAAAAAGATTTCTGTAAGCTCGGAACTGGCACGCCAAAGTCTTTCAGAATGAGTTCTTGCGTTTGGGCTTTAGCAATTCTAATACAGGTGAAAAATGCATACAGCTGGTTTTACTTGCTCATTTTGCTATGTCCAGATCTCCTTTGGAGGAAATAGAAACAGGTCCATTTTTTGGCAGAAAACAACATGATCTCTTTCAACCTCACAGAAGGGCAAGTTGACTAGACAGTCTGCCACCGATACTGCTTTTTAGAAGCAGGAAGTGATGGAGGCCATTATGAGAGCATCACGTTCCTGGTGTCAGCCATCAAAGGGAGAGCCAAGAGGTGTCTTGCCAAGATAAATGCTGTGATCTGATGGATAGGGACACTAGTTTGAAGATGGCAATTCCAATTTATTTTCTTCTTATTCTTGATGACCTTAGATAACAGACTACCATGCACCTCAGTTTCCTTATCATACGATACAAAGCAATATACATGGATATTTACCTACCAAGAGATTGCATAAAAGTTAACTGCACTAATGTCTGTCAAATACTGCAGGGGAAAGAGAATTGAAAGAGGAGGCAGTCACCCACGCAATCTGTTCACTGAGGGCAATAGATATGAGCCAGGAGGGAGTGTGATGATAAACATGATCAGGTTAACCAGGTACTGTTCAGTCTTGAACAAGTGATTTGTTAGGGTTTTTACAAATAAGATATTGGGCCAGGGGCTCCCAGGTAAGCTACTTCTGAGTCATATTTCAAGTTCAATGGCTCCCTTAAAAACTGGTACAAAGCAGTTCAGCAAGGTTAAGGGGTTTTAAGGACATTTTGAAACTCGACTTGGAGGAACAAAACATAGCTACACTACTGACAGGCACAATGGGCACCAAACATTCAGACAAAATGGCTTATTTATAGAAAGGGCTTTATACAAACTGGAGGCAAAGTAGTGTCTGGAGCTAGAAGAATAAGTACTGCACAATCTGTCTATAGAGGCCAACAAACCCTATCTACAGACTCAATGTGGGAAAGAATACCTGATTAGGCAAAATTTAATTCTACTCAACTATATATACGATTTAAAAATTATTAACAGTAATATACTATGGTTTACATGTAGGGATACTTCAAGATGAACTCTTCAATTTGGATGAAGTCTGGTATGGAATCAGGAAATCAATAGTTATCCTATGCATTATCTTATTCTCTTGAATCTTTGCAAATTCTGGGGGAAGGGAGGGCGATGAGAGAAAACAGAAAACGAGTATCATTTTCTAGCTTCTTCATTGTATAGTTCTGCCATTGTAAGCACTGATGTAACATTATATTTTGAGCAATTATCATTATCCTGATAGCTACCTAGACTCTGGATATATGTAGTTAAAAATAAAAGGAGAGTCACAATGCTTGCCTTCATGGAACTTACTTGGAGTCAAGTTTCTGGGTTAAAAAATATGCCTTCTTTTTCCGAGTGTGAACTCATGAGCCATCTGAGTACAGAGGTCTCACTTACTCATCTTGGCAAGTTTTGCTCCTGTCCCAGGGCCTGTGACCGTCAGAGGGAAGAAACATCAAAATTCTGTGGGTCCGCTGTGCCGGGTACTGCAAGAGGCGTTCAACCTGTCTCATTTTACTTAGTCACCATGCCAATCTGAGAAGGATGTTTTTATCGCTTCCTTTTTCCAGATAAAGAAACTGGACTTGCGGCTGGATGTGGAGGACCGCAAAATGGCAGAGCCAGACCAGAAGCAGCCTAAATCCCCGAGTCGCCACTAAGAGCAAAGCTACCAGGGGACTCACCCAGTCTTCGTTAGGCTGAGTTGTGAATGGAAAAAAAAAAATGTCCTTTTTTTTGAACAGTTGAGATTTGGGGGTTACCTGCTAACTGAAGTTAATTACTCTGCATCATACAATATCATGTTTTATATGAGCAAATGAAATGCATAAGTACACAGACATACAGAACAAACAAGGCTAAGGTCTCCGTTGGTTTAGAAGCAGTATCAAGAGGAAAGGCCAAACGCTCTGACTTTCTGACCTAGATTATACCTACCACTTAAGGAGGCTCCATTTAGGGGCACCTCGGTGCTCTGTTGGTTAAGCATCTGCCTTCGGCTCAAGTCATGATCCTGGGGTTCCAGGATCGAGCCCTGCATCAGGTTCCCCACTCAGCAGAGAGTCGGCTTCCTCCCTCTGCCCCTCATCCCGCTCGTGCTCTCTCTCTCAAATTAAAAAAAAAAAAATTAAAAATGGAGGCTCCGTTTAGTGAGAGTGTTGCTCTCTCAGAAGTTCACTGAGAACTGGCTACAGATGAGTTTGCCCTCTAAAGTGATCTCCATTTGGTGGCCAGCTCAAAACTAATTTGGGAGCCCTTAAAGACAGCTAAAAATTCGGTTTCACTACGGTCTGGAATATAAGCACGCAAGCAGCACACTGCATGCCAAGAAAGTCAGAAGCTACAAGCACCTGGTTTAAACTTTGAAAAGGTTTGGCAAAAGGGCAAGAGCATACTTATAATTCCTTAGGGATCACTCATGTGCTTCCTATTGGACATGCTCTGTGTCAAAGGCCATTGCCATCCAGTATGAATACACTAAGTTAGTTACGTGAACATTGTGTTTAGAGAAATTCACACACGGGGTCAAAAGCAAAATTAGACCATATCCATATTCATCACTGGGGAGTTTATGATTCCACCAACTACGAGATTCTTTTTGCTTGGAATCCAGGCTGATTTCTCCTGAAATACAGGATTTTCCAGATAAAACTAGCCACTGGTCTTTTAAGAATGGTTTTACAGGTTAATAGGAGCTGCCTCCTGAGAAAAACTGCACCCCATAATGCATCTGGCCAATTCTTTGGTGCCATTCAAATTATTAGGGTAAGAGTGGGAGAATTCCTTCCCTGTCCACCGAGACGATCATTTTATGCCCCAAAGCTTCAACCTCGTGATTCTTATCTTAGGGCATAATTACAATGTTATTATTGGTCATAAAATTAACCAGATTTTCCTCTCTTTGCTTTTCCTCTTCAGCATTTGACTCCCTGACCTCCCCCAACAGAAAAGTCTATGGACTGGTTATATGCTAAATGTAGAATCATTTCCTTTTATTTGTTTAAAATGTTCCCACTGTTAATTTCATTGAGAGCATGCTTGTTCTCATATGAAACGAGGTAAAGAAAAACTAAAAGAATTTTTACCACTCCTGTAAAATGTGAACATTTTTATTTCTGTCTCTCAATGCTTTTGAGACTGTTCACTTCTGTTACCTCACAATCCAGAGATCCTGGTCTTCTTTTGCATCAACCTGTGGGTATATGGTTCACCTTATAACCCAAGATCCTTTGCCAACTGCTCACCTGTATTCGGGGCACACTTCACCTAACTATTCTTCAAAGTAACTTCTTTGTTCTAGCTAACCCAAATGGCGAAAAGGTTTTACTTCTAGGGCTGCTGCCTATCTGTGGCAATGGCTGCCCAAGTACTGTCTTAGAAAGGATGATGAAGCCATGTAAAGTCTCAGTAGGAAAGGGCTATGATAAATTAGCAGTGCACTGGGGTGAGGGGTGGTATATACAGCGGAGTCTCAACAAAACTTGCTGTCAGGACAAACACCACTACATCTGCTATACAAACACCTCTTATGTATTATATGCTTTCGCCATGTTCACATATCCAAATTCTATCCATATTCCATTATCCAGAATTCTATCCAAATTCCATCCACCAATCCACATCTGATACTTTTTAAGCTTCATTTTATTTTTTTATTTGTTTGTAAAGATTTTATTTATTTATTTATTTGGGAGAGAGAGAGAGCACGAGTGAGGGGGGAGGGGCAGAGGGAGATGGAGAGAGAGACACAAGCAGGCTCCATGAACAGCGTGTGAGCCCAATGTAAGGCTGGATCTTATGACCCTGAGATCATGACCTGACCCAAAATCAAGAGTCGGATATTTAACTGACTGAGCCACCCAGGTGTCCCAAAGGTGCACATTTAAAATTTGTAAGGAAATCTTCCAAAAAGTGCTTTCCAAGAAGGACTGGGTATCAAAGCTACCATATGTCTCTCAGGTGTCAGATATGAACTTACATTTTCTCATATACTCCATTTTCCCTTCGTTTTCAGAAAAGTTGATGTTCTTAGCTTCCTGAAATCCTAATACCACAAATGAAGACACAAGCTATCTCATAGCAAAAAGTGAATGAGAAGGAGAGAAACAAACAGAAGCAGGGTAGAAACAGATGATAGTATTCCCAGTACTTCCTCCATAGAGAGGAATGAATTAAACATGAGGCAAGAAGGTCACTAAATTAGATATAGGATTTCATCAGATTGCTGGAATTGCAGCAAGATTTCGATGAGAATGAAAAGTAAAAGGAGAAGAAAACTTTACATTTGTATTGTACCATTTAATAACCAAATAATTATAACTCCTGCTATTACATGCCAATGTAAATCCTTGTAAGTAACAGATATATTGTATGCATTACATGTTCTACAGATGAAGAGATTGGTGCTCAGAGAGGTTAACCATAGACACCTGTCTACTCAGTGGCAGAGTCAGCATCTGAAGCCATATTTTAGTTGCCATTCCATGTACTTTGCCCTTATTTTACCTGCCATCATTTGCCCTTCACAACAACTATAAAAGACAGGTACGGGAGATGGTATTTCCCTTTACCTGATGAAAAACTGAGTTTCAGATAGTTTAGTACTTGCCCAAAGATAGAGTGAATTGATCAGAAATACTATTCTCCTGACATCTTAATCCAATATTTTTGCCACAACCTGATGGTCTTCGTGTTGGCTATAAAACTAATGTTTTACCCAATAGTCACCCAAATAGTGGGTGAAATTAAGAGTGAAAAAATCAGCTTGATTCTGTCATCTCCAAAGTAACTCTGAAACTATTTTTATATTTTCAGTTCATGTGGATTAACACTCAAAACACTTTTAATTAGAAAATAGAGGGTAACTAAACTATCAGACTGAATTCTATAAATAGTATTGCCTTGAGGTCCATCCACTTAAATTAACCAAAAAGCACCACTAATTAGCTAGACTTAAGCAAGGGCTGGTGCTAGGCAATGTGACCTTTTTATGTCACATGTCACTGGGATTACATTTTCTCTCTGATATACAAGTCATTGGTCACAGTAGGCTGCCAGGATTTGACACCGTGGATTTATTTGATGCAGTGTGCAGAAAGTGTGCATATCGGTTTGTTGATTTCTAAGCACTCTCTTGAGTCATTTTGTAATAGTGTGTCTCCTTTACAGTGTTTCAAGTATATAACCTTGTGGTTTATTATACACAGCCCCACATGGAAACAAGGGCAATTGGGTTCTACTAGCACTTTTGCCAAAATCCACTGCTCTTTTTTTTTTTAAGATTTTATTTATTTATTTGAAAGAGAGAGAGAGGGAGGGAGCATGCATGATTGAGGAGATAGGCAGAGGGAGAGGAAAAGAAAGAATCCAAGCAGACTCCAGGCTGAGCACAGAGCCCAGTGTGGGGCTTGATCTCATGACCCTGAGATCAAGACCTGAACCAAAATCAAAAGTGGAAAGCTTAACCGACTGAACCACCCAGGCGCCCCCAAAACCACTGTTCTTAAACAAGTTGCCTTAGCTCTCAGAACTTCAAACTTATCATCTAAATAGACTTTTTAAGTCTATTTCGATTAGACTAAATAGGTTATCTTTGAGATCCCTTTCAGCATTCAGCATGAAAATGATTTTATCACTTAGAAAACATCCCACTAGTCCCCACTCTAAGGGCCGGACCCTGGCCCTTTCATTTCTCCATCTCTGACATCTTAAAAAAGAAAACTCACCTCTCCAATGAAACCTCCTGCTTTTTAATTTTAAAAAATTGTATTTATGTTCCTGCTGTATCTAGTCCCTTACCTCACTGAAACTTCATTCTTGGTCCATCAGCCCTCCTCTGACTTTCTTCCACTACTCACCTAATGGCTACTTCTTTCCATCTCTGCCTTGGACCCTCTGTCTCATCAGCGTTCTCTGACCTCCCGTTCTTTCATCACTCATTCTCCACCCATGCCCACACATAAAATCCTGGACTTTGACAAAGCTATGCATCTACTTCCATCACTTTTGCTCCTGGGAAGTTTAAGAACTCTACCAAAACCCACATAATTAAAAAAAAAGACAACAATATATAACTGTGAACTGTGTCATTTGGTGCTATCACAAATACTTTATCTCCAACCTCAATCAAGTCTTCCATGTTAATCAGCCCATCTTCCATTCATCTCTAGTGGAAGTGTTCTTCTGTTTAAGGCTTTGGTGTTCCCTATCTTTCTACCTGCATGATCAAGTCATGGACTTCACAAATATATTTGGGGACACGGGAATTAATCCTCCCACTTTCACCCCTAACATTTTCAAATATTCGCTCTTTCTTATTTCCTTCTCATCTGACTCACAGGAATGGATATCTTTCATATTTCCCAAGCTAACCTCTACACAGGTGACCTCATCCCTGTCTCCTCCTGCTTGAACACCACAAATTAGCCTCATCAATCACTGTCTGTTTTTTGAATTTTCAAACTTCTTGTAAAGCATGTGTACATTTCTCATAAAAACCACCTTTCTTTCTTTCCCTTTACTCTCAAATTCCCTGAAAAGACAGGTTTTCTTTTTATTTTGATTTATGTTACTTATTATTTTGTTTTTCTCTTTTAGACAGGTCTCCATCTACTGAAGTCTACATGTAGCCCAGTCCCTCTACCAATACTACTGCCAGTGATGTTACTAGAAGCCTAAGCTTTTAGCTCCAGTTCTAAGGTCCAGTTATTTTTTTCTGATTTAATCATATTTAACATAATTACAGCCTTTGTTATTGCTGTTCCTGAAATGCTCTCTTGCCTTAATTTCTAGGACATCATTATCTCCTGTTTCTCTCTTACCTCTGTTCCTCCTCAACTGCTGTTGTTTTGTTGGGGAGCCCTCCTTCATCCAACCCTTTAAGGGAAGGTGTTCTTCAGGACTCAGGTCTTTGCCTCCTTTTCCTAACAACTATGCCCCCTGGACAAGCTCACACACACAAGAAAGATGGAGAGAGAGAAAGAGAGACAGACAGATGAGAGAGAGACAGTGAGCATCAGAGAGATGAGAGACACAGAGAGCATAAGAGAGAGACAGATAAAAGAGAGGCAGAGAGAGACAGCATGAGAGGGAGAAAGAGACAAATCAATTCATGTGCTAATGGACCCTAAATTCATTATCTCTCCTGAATGACCAAACTGCAGTGTCAACTACCCTCTCTCTCAAGGCATTTCACACACACCTCAAACATACCCCCTTTCCTACATCCCCTCCATAGTTCAAGAGGAATTATGTGCTCATACCTAGGTACTTAAGAAATGATTAGATTTAAGAGACCCAGAAAGTCAACTGCTTACTTATTCCTTATCATATGTGCAAATTCATTGAGAGGTTCCAACAGAATGGCTTCTAACACTGAAGCACCGAGCATGTCCCTGAGACGGTGTGGAGTGGAAATCTGCCAAAGAGTAAGTGATATAGAGACAGGGATCCCACCGAGCCCATGTGGTTGCAGAGCTGTTCCTCGTGTGATACTGCCTCCAGAAGACATATGTCCAGTTTTGTTTAAGGTATTGGATGACTGTGGTATAGCCATTACCTCCTTTGCTCACTGAAAATAATAATAACAACAATAATAAGAGCAGACTATGTGGATTAAATGCTTATAATGTGATGAATGCTGCTTTAAGTACTTTATAAGCATTAGCTCATTGAATCTTCATGCTTACTCTCTGGCATAGGTACTACTCTTACTCCCATTTTACAGATGAGGGAAGTGAGGCATACATGGTTTAATCATCTTTTTCATTTCTCAGTAGCTTGAGGAAAGTGAACACTAGGCAGTCTGTTCCAAAGCCCACATCCTCTATGCTATACTCTCTTGCTATTTAAGCACTTCGCTGTGTTTCCGCAAGTAGCCTTGAGTGCTGGTTACTACGCATCCTTTCCCTTACTAGCACCACCACACCACCTGGCTTTGTCCCAATAATTAACAGCCCCGCTGTTACGATATTTATTTTTTCTTTCTCCTTCTCCCTGTTTTGGCTTATTAGTTTATAACAACGTCTGCAAATGTTTTCTTTCTCACTCCCCCCAGAATCTGACCACGTTCTGTTTCACCCTGGATAATCTAATTTTGCTGATCTTTTTGCAAGCTACACACTACCTCTATCATAAAAAATAAGAACTACTTGAACCATTTCCACTCTCTCCATATAGCCTTCTAAGTTTGAAGTGACCATGTAACTTATTGTTTAAATCAAGACACTTTGAGAGTGGCTGCATTACAATTGTGCTGGGACAGCAAGTATGGACTTTGCTTGTCCTGGGCAAACAGGAGTTACGGTCACATCACTTTAGACCCACAGAAGACTCGATACAGCTGCATGACCACGTTGTTGACTCAAGAGATTTCCTAGCTAACAGCTTCCCCACTGGCAATGACATCATGGCTTCGTCCAATAGCACTGACTACATAAGAACTGGAATTCTGCTGGGGCCTTCAAATAACAACAAGCACAAAGAAAACAATCTTGCCAAAATTTTAAAACAGAAAATGAAGAATAAAAGAATATAATTTAAGGCTCTAAGTCTATATAACCAATGGCAAGTAGACAGAACTGAATAAAAATGGACTTAAAAGTATTTAGTAATATTTCTTTAAATCAGCAGGGTTTAAAGAACAGAGACCTTACTTCTTAAAGTCTTTCCAATAAAATCCTCAGTTTAATCTCATTGAAAACACTCATTTCTTGTTAAATAAACATTATCTAATGAACAAAGGATTTTTGCAAAATCCTTTCATATCTTGTTATTCTCAAGTATAAATTAAAGCTTTTAACTCCCTTTTTTAATGCAACCTCAATCTCAACCCTCTAACCTTTCTCTATAGCATTTAATTCTGTTATTTCTGAAACATAAAAACCAACTTGCCAAAAAAAAGGATATGAAATGAAATCTTGAAGTTTATAATCTATTATATTGTTGGTGATCAAGAAATAACTTTTACCCATTCCACTTATTTTTAGGGTTCATTTCTATAGTTCTTCAGCTTGAACCAATGTTGCATTTACCTGAGTCTCAGAAATTGATACTCAAGAACATTTTTTCCCTAGGCTGTGAAATTGATAACTGATGGCTATTTAATATCATTGGTTTAAAATAATAACACTATGGATAGATGTGGAGATCTCTGGGAAGTACATTAATTATAAATTCCTAGGTTTTGTAGAGACTGTATTGTGTACAAGATTCTATGATGTAACAGTGAACACTAGAATGGAAATCTTAATTCCTACTCTTTCCTATCTTGTGTCTGCTGTACATCTGGATGTGAAGAGTAGAAAGAAAATGGCATAAGCCCAAAGTAAAATTGTGCAATAGGAAAAGTTTGCCTTTGATGGCCCTTTGGTTCTTGGAAAAACAACCTCTCCCACTTTTGGGTTCCCAAAAATATCCTCTATTCCTACAGAAAAAGAAAGAATCTGCTATCCTTATTTGAATTTTGATGAAAACTTGTTTTAATAAGCTAGCATTCCCAGTTCCCATTTACAAGTTTGAACTTTTAAACTCTCCAGTGGATTTAAAAGTCTATCTTCAAGTAAAGGAATTATAAGCACCAAGTTTCAAGCAGTGCTATGATTTTTAGAAAGGGGTCTTCCCTAGTCTGCAAACCCTTAGCATTCCGAAGGCTGATCTGAAGCCAGTTCTGCTTTAAGAATTTGGCAGTGATGGACAGGCACCAAAGTAGCCAAGAATGGTTGCTTCCCTATAGACAAGCCCATAGATGCATTATTGATCTCCGGAAAGGAGGGAATGGGGCGGAAAACTTTAGAAGGCTAGCTCTCAGGAGCAGCATAGCAAGATTCATGAAAGCCCCTTGACTAAGCAAAAATCTGCCCAAATGTCTTGAAAGTGGTTTTCTTTAGTCCCAAACCAAGGACTGAGATATACCATCCTGTCCCCTATGCACTCTTCCCTGGACAGCTGATTATTTATATAAAATCATTTTCTGGTCAAGATACCCACCTATTGACTATCTCTTTACAAAAAGTTTATTTTCAAGGTCCAGAATTCAGAGAGAAAGAGAGAGTGAAATCAACAGGATTTTCTTCTCCAAAATCCTTCAAGTTTAAAAACCAAACAGCTACACAGAGGATTAGCAAACTAGAAGATTAGAGGCAAAACCGAGAACTGCAACCCTGGAGAACTGTCCTGGGAGCCAGGGGACCCCAGCTAGTAGGATGTGGACCCCAGAAACTGTGTGCCCTTGATAGAAAGAGATGAGGAAAACTGTTGTCTGATCTTTGCATACTAACAATAATAGAGAGGAGAGGAAAACAGTGCTTACTCACACAGGTTAAAATATGATACTAGGAATAGTCCTCTTAATGAGCTGTGTTCCATGTGTGCCTAATCAAACAGGCTGCAAGATAATTATAATGCATATCATGAAGTTTGTGTTAGATTAACATTGCTTTGCAATTTGCTTAATTACAATAATGAATACTTTCCCTCTATGCCCCAAGTCTGATTTGAGAAGTCCCTTGTGAAAATCACCTCAATGTTCAGGGCAATGTGCTCCATGCTAACAACACATTTTCTTCTTTTGATCAAGTGGGGTTACTCATCCTTGGCACTAGTTACGTATTGGACTGGATCAATTCTCGGTTGTAGAGTCTGTCCCGCACACTGTAGGATATTAAGTGGCCTCCCTGTTCTCTACCCACTAAATGCCAGTAAGTACACTTCCCCCAGACTCCCGCTGTCACAACCAGAGATGTCTCCAGATTTGCCAAACGTCCCCTGGAGGGCAAAGTTATCTCAGTTGAGAAGTCACTACTGTAGAAAGATTCTCTACATAACTGGTCCTTAGATTACCTACTGCTCATGTAACATAGCTGCCTTCTTACCAAGTTCTTAACCTCAACGTAAACAACAACAAATATTCTCATTGAGTAGAATGAATATATTCCAACTCGTGAGTGTTTGCAGAAGGGTTTGTCTCTCACCTGGCATTCATTAAAAAAAAAAAAAGTCTCCATTAGGAGGCTGTAGATGTTAAATGAGTTGCTGCTGGCCCTAAAACAATGACTATACATTTAACATCTACCCAGGAGATAGGAAGGCAGAAAAGGATCAAATGATATTATTAGCCAATTCAACTGTTTCATTCTTAAGGAATCGAAGCAATCTATCAGAGAGGAAAATGGTAAAAAGTAACTAAAGATTTCTCAGTTTGATAACTCCTGGGAAGAGTGTGGGAGTAATTCGTTCTGAGACCATAGTACGTAAAGCATTGAACAGTCATATTGCAAATATAGAGTGGCTTATTTGCTTTTCCTCTTATAAAATATGGGACTTTGAACATATAAAATCCATCAGATGAGACAGGATTTGTATCTAGTAGCTTTTGCAGCCTCATAGTAGAAAATCAAATGCTCGAGAATTAGATCAAGTGTATCACAGCATTCCTGTTATTTGAGATCTCAGCAGTATCATCAAATGGTCAAAATAAAGTTAGCTTTTAAAAATGTAAAAGCACTTAGTTGTATTATACTGTTTCTCTTTAGCCCAGCTTTCTCATCTACATCTCACCAATGAGAATCAACACTGTTTGAAACAATGGTCAATGCTTTATAAGGAAGATTTAAATGTCCCTCAAAAGCATCAGATAATTACCTAAGCCAGAAGCAAGATGTTAGACTAGGCAGACTAATGATGTGATCTAGGATGGTAATTCCCATGGTTCTTAAGGAGCACAAATATCAATCATTTAATAAATACGTGGTTTCCATTGGACTCCAGACTGGGTGAAAAAAAAGAAAATCTCAGCAGTGAGAAAATCACCCAAGTTTTCCTGGCATATCAATATGCATGTCCCTTAAAGCAAGGCTATGTCTAACATAACACATTTCTAATCTTTCTTTCAAATTCTGTTATATTAATTAATGCCAGAATAAACACCAGAGGGAGATATCTACATAACTGGGCAACACAGTGATGGGTTCAAACAAGATTCCACAACTCTGCTTCAAATTTTGAATAATTATAGGAGAGTTTCCTTTTTTAACAATAGTATTTTATGTCTTTTTGAAAAAATGATTCTAGGAGCACCCGGATAGCTCGGTTGGTAGAGCATGTGACTCTATCCTCAAGTTTGTGAGTTTGAGCCCCACGTCGGGCATAGAGTTTAATCTAAAAAATAATTTTAAAAAATTATACTATAACTGACTTTCTACCTTTCCAACTCTCAGACAACCATCCCATGGCTCTCAAAACCCATGGTCTCTAGTTGTGTTGTGCCCGAGAAGTTACCACCTCACTGTAAGTAAGTCTCAGTTGGTTAAACAATTACCTAAATCTTATGGGCTGAGAGATTTTCTTATTTTATTTTTTAAATTATCATATGGTGGCTTTTTTTCTTTTGGTGCTCATTTACATGCAGTTCAATAATGTATCCACAATTAAGATACAAAACAACTCCTTCATGCCCCCAAACTCCCTGTGCTACACCTTTGTAATAGCAGTCTCACCATGCCCATACTTCTGGTAACCACTGACTGACCTTTTCATTGGCCTTATAGTTTTCTCTTTTCCAGAATATCACATAGTTGAAATCATACACCATGTAGACTTTTCATACCGGCGTCTCTTACTCCCATTGTCTTCGAGAATTATCTATCTTATGTGTATTAATATCAATAGTTTGTTCCTTTTTACTTCTGAGTAGTATTCCATTGCACGGATATACCATGGCTTGTTTATCCATACCACTGTTGAAGGACGTTGGGATGTTCCCAGCTTTTGACCACAAATAAAGCTCTTCTGAACATTTGTCTAGAGGATTTATGTGGACATAAATTTTCATTTCTCTAGGGTCAGTGACCAGAAGTAGGATTGCTGGGGAATATGTTAAGTAAATGTATAACTTTATAAAACACTGCTGGGGCACCTGGGTAGCGCAGTCATTAAGCATCTGTCTTCGGCTCAGGGCGTGGTCCCGGCATTATGGGATCAAGTCCCACATCGGGCTCCTCTGCTGGAAGTCTGCTTCTTCCTCTCCCACTCCCGCTGCTGTGTTCCCTCTCTCACTAGCTGTCTCTCTGTCACATAAATAATAAATAAAATCTTAAAAAAAAAAAAAAGAAAACACTGCCAAACCATTTTCCAAAGTATCTCTGTAATTTTGCTCCTACCACCAGTATATGAGAGTTCCATTTGCTCCACATCCCCACTAGCACTTGGTACTCTAGGCTGACAGTTTCAATCTAAGAATGCTAGAATGGCTTTATTAAAAAAATATCTTTATCAACTGTTATAAGGTAGTATGTACTTAATATAAAGCAACTAGCTCTCCAATTAGGAAATAGCATTATTTTCCAATAAAGTGTTTTGTAGAAGTACTTTGATACATAATACAATGTTGTAGTCAAACTGTAAGATCTTCTAAAATTGTACTATGTAATTTGTCAGAAGAGCTGGAATTCCCCTGAACTGCTTGTTTAATTCTTTTTGTGTCTATGGTAACTATAAAAATGGCCTCCTTGCTTTTGGGGCTACTATAAAGTCCAGAACCACATTCATTAGTTCAACAAATATTTGGTAAGAGCTATCATCCACGGCGTAGTCATAGATAGGACAGACTTGGCTTCTGTCCTCATGAGGCATATACACACTTGGTTTCATAGGTATCAGGTACTTGCTCATAGGAAACTGTGTTTTAATTCAAACAATGAAATAGTGTTTCTGAGAAATTAGTGCATATTAGAAACTAAAATATAACACAAATTCTGATAAGTGAATAAAACCCTTCAACTGCAAGATTCTGGAAAAAGCAGATCTAGAATGTAAACAGAAAGAAAACTACGAATGGTGCACTGGGTGTTATACACAACTAATGAGTCATCGAACTTTACATCAAAAACCAGGGATGTACTGTATGGTGACTAACATAATAAAAAAATGTTATTATGAGAAAAATAAATAAATAAATAAAATAGAAAACCTCTTTTGATACATGGATAGCGCATTTAAAAAAAATATTTTATTTACTAATTTACTTTAGAGAGAGAGGAACAGAGAGAGTGAGGGGAGGGAGAGGGACAAGCAGACTCTGTGCTGAGTGTGGAGCCTGATGCGGGGCTTGATCCCACCAGCTAAGATCACGACCTGAGCCAAAATTAAAGTTGGACACCCAACCAACTGAGGCACCCAGGTGCCCCTGCAGAGAATATTATTAATGTCATTGATAGCTAAACTTAATTCTCCCCTCTGCTGAAAAGTGTCATCAGACCCCATCTCCTTCCCCGCCCCGCCTTCTTTCTTGGAACATTCTCTCTCTTGCCCAGATTCCCAGTGTCCACATTATTATTAAGAATCACCCCAGGGGTCTTATTCTCTAACTCCCCTGGACTGCTGGCTCTGGACAGATCTGCAGCCTCCTGGTGTCAGAGGACAGCCAGCCCAAGAGGGACTGCATTTGCCCCCACCTCAGCCTCCGAATTCCCTGTACCCAGCCCCTCTGCTGGGCCATCCAGAGAGGGAACCAGACATTAATAGCTCATTTGTGATCCACTAAGGAAAGGATAATATGCCAGAACCATTCTTTCGCCTGCACTTAACATTGCTCCCTTCGGTAAAATGCAGCCCATTACCTGAAAGCCCTGTGAAATTGGCGGGGAATTGAAAACCTCATGCTTATACAGAAGGCTGACTTGCTTGCTAAGGGTTAGGCAAAGCACTCAGAGAGCTCTCCTGCGAACAAGATTCTTCAGAAATGAAGCCGCCTGAACATAATCAGCTCACCCTAATTGATTGCATACAGTTTTATTACATAACTGATGGTTTTAAACCCCTAGCCAATTAGTTTGTCAAACAGAGGTTAAATTCTTGACTGGTTTATTCAAACTAAATTTAGGCAGGATTTACAATAAAATCTGCCCTATCCAGGCAGTGGAAAATGCACTCTTTTAACGAGTGAAAATTAGCAAGGACTTCCCTGGCACCCAAAGGGAAAAAGAAGTTTCACTAAAATGCTAAACTTAACTAACGAAGGCATTCACTCTGGGTTTTATTTTACCCGATGCAATTCTTTTGCCGTGTAGTCACGCGGTTTTGAGATCTTTAAACATATTTGTGTGGTTGATATCACTGGTAATGCTGCATTTGAAATGATTAAATGAAAGTTAAGCAAAAACCCAACCCTTTGGCCTGATGTGTTAATTCAGAGGACTCTCTTAGGCCTTCTGAGTTATCACCTCTAGTCCTTCACAGATTTCACCAACTTCTAATGTTTGGCAGAAAGTTAAGTCTGTCTGACGATTCTAGCCTTTTTTTCTGAGCATATCCCTCATAGTCCAGCCCAGTCATTTAAACTAAACCTCATTATAAATATCTGTGTTTACATTGCATTTTTAGGATTCCATGAATTAAAATTCTAATGGGATAAGGCAAAGTGTTTTCCTAAAACCTAGCAGTTAGAGAAATAGATCAATTAACCACTTTTTACTAAGTATCCATTATGCATTCAGCCCTTTGACAAGTCAGATAGGGTCAGACAGAAATGTAGATGAGGAACAGAATTCAAGATTTCAACGTCCATGCTAGTGTCAAAAGGTTACTTTAGGGAAATTTTTACAGGCTAATTGTTTCTTAAACTTATATTTTATACAACAGAGTTCAGAAAACCTTTCCTGTATTTTAGGCTTTGCTGACAGAGGCAAAATCGAGATTATCTGTATACTTATATAATAAGAAAACAAATTTCCACTATTTTTCTTGATGAGATTCAAAACTTGTATCAGGTTTACATATCCCAGATAATATAATTAGCAAGGTAATGGCTCTATATTTTATCTTCTAAAACCTCTATAAAGAATAGAGAATTCAATGTAGCAAATTTTCTCTGGGACTCAGAATTATCAGAAATTCTTTTTTTTTTCCCTCAGAGTTGCCTTTGGTTAAATAGGTATCAATTAAATATTTACTATAATTCGCGTGGAATTTGCTAGCTGATGAGGACACGAAGAGAAATAAATGGCCCCCTAACTTCAAAACACTAAAATTCAAGGGGAGACAGACAAATAGACAAATAGTATGAGGGCATATGATGTGTGCTTCAATAAAACTAGGTATATAGTGCCCCATAAACATTTGTACAAAGTGCTACATGAACACAGATGGAAGGCTTATGAAAATATTGTTGGAAGTTTTTCTAAAAATGTATATCTCTCCCCTTGCAGCCTTAATAACAAGGACTCTGAACCTACAGGATATTTACTTGATTAGGAATTGCTTCTGAATAACCATTCTGACCCATTTTCATTGTCTCACTTCACAGAAATGGACATTCCAGGTAATTTGCCTGAATGAGAAGGGACGATGAAGACAGAGTCAAGAAGTATTTTATTTGTGATATGTTTTTACTACACCTGTCACTATAAGTTTTTTTTATATCCTGACAATTAAGATTCTGATTATTGGAGGGCTCTAATAAATGGGGAATTTCCCCCTAGACGTCTCAAAGATTAAAATGAGGATTTAAAAGAACAAATGAACGGAACTCCAGATTATTCAATATAAATCCAAGCCAGAAGAAAGAGGGGAAAAATCTTTAATATTATTATTATTATTTTTATCTTTCAAACCAATGTAGCATACAACAGGCAATAAACCACCAAAGCCAGACACTTACTTTATAAATTCAGAAGGAAACTGAAGTCTACTGTCTTCTCTCTCCTGGGAAGGTCTGTGGTGAACTACTACGTAACATGTGACAACATGCCTGGTTGATGAAGTATTGAAGAGTCTTGTAACCTATTCCTCTTCAGATATTAATCAGATGACAACTTAAGCATATCTCTGTACCACCCCAAAAGGTCCACCTTTTTTTTAAATCCAGGAAAGCTTATCTGGCAATAACCATAGAGAGAAGGGTCTAGAAGTTAGGACGCGCTGCTGTTTCTGAGGAAGGGAGGCTATTCACATCTCTGCTCTGATGGTCCTAATCTGGAAGGTAGCTGGGACATCTCTGAAGTTATTTGTACCTCAGGATCAGGCTAGTTGGGCCAGTCCTGATTAAAGACAGTAGTAACCTGATGAGCAATGACACGTCTGCCTTTCCTTATCCTTCCGCTGACATGTGCTTCAGTCAAGCCACACCTACAGAAAAGGAGTTCACTCCACAATCCCTGTTGGCATGGAGTCTGTTTTCTAGATCGGTAGAGAAGACACAGTCATGAAACTAAGAGAATGACCCAGAAGAGCATACTATCCAAAGTTGTACTGGGAAGGGATGTGGTGCCTGTAGAGGAAGCCAGAGTCTTGTGAAGGTGGCTAGATCACAAAGCACATCAGATGTGATGCTAATGAACAAGATTTTATTCTGTAAAATAAAGGGAAGATGGTTAGCAGGTTTCTGCCAACGTTTACGGATCAGATTTGCATTTTAGAAAAAGCACTCCTTCCTTGTGCAAATGCTAGAATTATAGAGGCTTAAAGTAGTAAAGGGGAGAACAGTCCTTACTGCTCTTGCTCAGATAAAGGCTCACACCAAGGCAGTAGTGAGAAAATGGAAGAGTATGCATTTAACAGCTATTAGGGTGATAGATTTAGCAAGCCTTTGGGACTCTATGAAGGAAGCCACTCAGAGGGCAAGGTGCCCAAGAATGACTACTAATTTGGGAGACTGAATATGGGGTGAAAGGTGGAAGATAAAGCATTCTAAAATGGGTAGGATGGAGATATATCTGATAGGTGGTTAGAGATTCAGATCTGGAAGGGATGTGAGCCTAGAATAGATAGAAATTTGGGACCCCAGAGTCAAAGGCCAGGGCATTGATAAGGTCAGGATGGGGGGGAAAAAAGGAAAAGAAGGTGGTTATTGACAAAACTTTAGGGATCACTAACAGTGTAGGTATGGATAGAAGAAGACTGATTTGGAGAATATAAGGGGGAGGCAATGCTTGGGCAGTAGTGGCTCCCAAATTTCCATTTTGACAGGATCCAGACCAGCAATCAGGTCAGAAGGGGGCTTGAAAATCGTTTGCATAGTAATTGATAAAAGAATGAGAAAATTCAATTGTCCATATCAAGAAACGGGGAACGCCGTGGGATATTATGTTTCCCCACCCCCCACCCCCAACCCTGGGTCCACTAGTTGCTCTAGAACTGAGAGGTTGGAGAACCAGGGGAGCACATCACCTTGCCAAGAAACCAAAGGAGGATGGGATTTTAAGAAACAGGGAGCAGACTCAGAGTCATATTTGGCAGAGATCATATAGATAGGAAGAAAATATCTGGCCAATTTACAATTGCTGATGTTTGCTGGTGCAATTTCCATGAAGTAATGGTGAAAGAAGCAACAATGGGCAGGCAAAGATGGAGTGAGAAGTAAGAAGGAGTCAATGGGGGTAGACTTCTCCTTGAAGATGTTCAACTACGAAGAGATGAAGAAAAATATGGCAGTACCGACAGGGGGTGCAGGGTCAAGGGGCCTCAAGAATAGTTTGAAGACACAAGAAGAGACCCTGTCTCAGAGCTAGTGCTCAGAACCCCATGTGACAGGCCTGCACTGCCCACAGCACAAACTCCTGGCTGCCCTTCTTCAGAAAATGCCTGTCCTGCAGGGCCCCATTTCCATCTAAAAGTCCGCGGGGAAAGAACCATCTAGTGGAGCCTTGAAGGCTTTTTCCCCCAGTAGCAATTTTCTATTAAAGTTCAAATACCTAAGTAAGAACTGGAAATAAGGCCAGGATAGATGCTTAAAGTGAAAGAGGAAGTAGGAAGGTAAATGCCAAAGAAAATTTTGCCTACCTCACAGTTTTGCCTGAGTTGGCCCCCAGTTCAGTCACTAGTAATGCCAGAAAACTACATGTGTTCTGTAATGGGCAGAGAACACATATTAACCACGGATGCTGTTGAGCTGAAGTCCTCCTCCACGCCCTACATAGAGAGAGGCATCATACATAGATTATCAATCTCTAAGAATAAAAATTCAACTTAATAAACTTAATACTAATTTGGATCAAAATGAAGTCTCTTAGGAGATATAGATGGTGCTTAAAAATGTTAAATGCCCCAGGGTCAAACTTACAGGAATCAATTGCAATTTTCCCTCATTACAATCACAGAAGTGAAGTAAGGATGTGGGGAAATCTAAGTCTGACAGCGGTTACTAGGTGGCTTTTGAAAGGTAGCAGCATATGCCTCCCCACAAAATGCCACTTTGGCATACTGATTATTTTGAGCTGAAGACAATCGAGAAGCAGGAGAAACAAGAAAAGCTCTCTGCATTCCTCCTCTTTGCCTAAAGATAGGAGATAAATCTGTAAGGGCGCCACCTCTCCTCTCCCTACCAGGAAGGACTGAAGTTAATCATCTGAAACTCTAGACCCCTCTCAGCCCAGTGATGATACCAGAGGAATCTACACAACAAACTTTACTGTGTAATCCTTGCCTACCATTAATTTCTCCACAAATTTACCTTCCCACAATTTGCCACCCCAGAAGCTCAAAGTCCCTTTATTTTGTCTTGCTACTTTTCCAGACAATTAGTGTTCTTTGCTAACAAGCTATATAGGCTCAAGTTCTAACCACTCTTTTGAGTTACTCATCACTGAGTCCTCCTTGTACATGGGTGATGTAATGTTAGTAGGCTTCTTTTTGTTTTTCCCTCGTTAATCTGTCTTATGTTGGCCTAATTTGCTGGACCCCAGCCAATGAAACTAAGATGGATAGAATTTTTTCTTCCTCTACACATTCTTCTCTTGATATTTCTTCAACAACTGAAACAACTCACTTACATTTGTGTCTGTTGTGTCTGCTATCCCCATCCCGAGTTCTCCATCTGGGGATCACAGACCCTTGTTTTGTTTTCTCATATATCGAAGGAAGGTCATTCACAATTTACCCATCCCCAATGTATAAATGTCCCTAAGTGCACATGAGCAACTGGAAAAAAACACTTTTAACCTATATAAGAGGCACTGCAACCCCAATAAGGACCTTCCTTTCTACTTGCAATTGATTGTCCTTTCTCATCCCTATGAGGGGCAACTTTGTAAACCATCTGTAATTCCCATCTCACTCCAGGACTGGTCTATATTGGTAGAAAATATGTAGCATTACTGGTAAAAGAGGGAGAAGAAGAAAGGAGAAGAGGAACATGTAGAGGAAGAGGGGCAAGTGCAACAGGTGGAAGAAGACTCATTTAAACACCAGAAACCACTTCCTAGCTATTCAGTCACAATGCTCCTCTTCTGTCCCTAAACTCTGTCCCATTTTATCACCTGTCCATTCATGCCTTTTCTCTATAGTCCCATCCCTGGCCAAACTCTTATATGAAATGCCTAGGAACAATGTGAATCTAATTCTTCTCTGAAATAAAAATGAATTTCACTTCAATTCTTTGAAAGTCAAGGAAGTACTATTATCTTTTATGTGTAAGATTGCCTCTCCCAAAAGCAACAGTTGAGCCCAGGACCCTGGCTTGTGGGTCTGAGCTATGGCTAAGTTACTATAAGTTGAATTATTATTATCAAAATTATTGCAAACAATCTGAGGATTCATATGCTAACCAAGCATTGTGTAGACTGGAAAAGTAGTATTTGACACATAGATTACCACCTTTTTAAAAATTTACATAGCTGTATGGTGATTGCTAAAACATGTTCATTTAAAAGACTTGCTGAATATATAGTAGCTTTATGTCAACGTGTATTTTTCCAATCAATAGAAAATTAAGAAATTAATATTATTGTGACAGTTTCATAAGGATTTTGACATTGAAAGTGGGGGCAGTCTCCCAATTAAAAAGATTGGGAGTCACAATGAGGAAGAATATTGAACTGTCAATTGCTTCTGAAAAGAAATTGACCAGCATCTTCATGCATCCTTTCTGCTTTCTATTGCCTCATTTGAGAAGCTCCTATTCCTGTGTGCTCTAAATCCTACATCCTCCTGATTTCTCAAATAACCTTGCTCCTGTACCATCACTTTATGTCTATTGACTTTTTCTCATGCACATTAAAACATGTTCAAGACCTCCCCTATTTTAGTAAACCCCGTCTCCATTCTGACATCCAGCTCTAGCTACCATACTGTTTCCTTCTTTCTCCTCCAACCTTTCAACTTGTTAGGCTTCTTGATAAAAGGTTTCACTTTCACCATCTCTAGGTACTCACACTCACTGCTTGATCCACTGCTGTCTGACTTCCAGCCCTACCGCTTCTCTGAAACTGCTTGTATCAAGATCACCAATGAAGTCTGTGTTATTAGATCCAATCATTTCTTCTCAAACCTTATTTTGTTTTCCCTAGTTGCAACATTTGATACTAGCACCATCCCATTTATTTTGAAATGCTTTCGTTCCTTGAACTCAGTTCTGTGCAATATCCCAATTTCCCTCCTATATGTCTGTCTATTCCTTCTTGTATATTTTGTGAGATCTTCCCTGCCTAGCCATTCCTTTAACATTGGGAGGCTCTTCTTATTCTACATATGCAATTTCATTCAGTCCCGTGGTCTTGGTTGCCATCTATATGATGATCTTCAAATCTCTGACCTCTCCTGTGAACAACAGAGCTGTACATCTAACTCCTTACTGGGTATCGCCAATTGCATATCTAGCATACACCTTGTATTTAGCATGTCTAAAACTATATTCTTGTTTTCCAAACCTGCTCCTCCTCCAGGATTCATTCTTGGTCAATGTCACCGCCAGCCACCTAGTTGTTTAAGGAAGAAAACTAGCTGTTTAAAGAAGAACCCAGAAGTCACGCTTGCCTCCTATCTCATCCTCATCCCCTACACTCAATCGATCAATAAATAAATGCAGCCAATTCACCTCACAAATCACACTGAACTCATATATTTGTCATGTCATCATCCCAGCCTATGCTGCCTCATTATTTCTCCTTTGGACTTTTGCCACCATCCTGGACGCCTTGCTACCTCTCTTGCCCCATGCAGTTCTGATCATTCATGTAAAACCCTCTGTGAATCTGTCTAGACCATTTAAATCTAGCCTAAAATCCTTAACATGGATTATAAAACATTCTAGGAACTGATCTCTCACATCTCAGTGCCATCTTGGGGCATTCTCAGCCAGGCTGGGTTTCTTTTGATTCTTCTTTTTTTTTTTTTTTAAAGATTTTTTTATTTATTTGACAGAGAGAGAGAGACAGCCAGCGAGAGAGGGAACACAAGCAGGGAGAGTGGGAGAGGAAGAAGCAGGCTTCCAATGGAGGAGCCCGATGTGGGGCTCGATCCCAGAACTCCGGGATCATGCCCTGAGACGAAGGCAGACGCTTAACGACTGAGCCACCCAGGCGCCCCTCTTTTGATTCTTTAAAGATACAGTACACTTTGGTCTCTGTGCTTTACATGTTATCCCTCCATCTCGTATCCTTCTTCCTACAATGCTTTACCCAGCTAGTTCATTCATTCATATTTCAAACCTCAGCTTGCATGCCACTTGTTCCAGAAAGTTTTCCTGATCTCCTAGATAAGGCATTGACAAATTATGGCCTATGGGCCAATTTACCCATGGCTTGTAATGGTTATAGGCCTCAAGCTAAGAATGGTTTTAAAACTTTTAAAGGATTTTAAAAGAAGAAAAAGAGGAGGAAAAGGAAGATAAGGAGGAGGAGGAGAGAGACCATATATGGCCCTTAAAGCCTTAAAGAGTGAAAACCTAGTATATTTGCTAGACCCTTTACAGAAGAGTTTGCTAAGCCCTACCTTAGATCATCAGCTGAGGGCCACCTACTGGATGCTCTCTTGACACTCTGGACTTCCTCAGTTATCACACTCATGCCTTACTGCAATTATTTAATGCCTCCATCTCACACTAGCCTCCAAGCTCTGCAAAGTCAGGTACCATGTGGTTTATCACACCATATCCCCAGATGTCATGCATGGTAGATTTCCAGGAAACATTGGTGAATAACCACAATGAAACTGAAAATAAATGACAGCTTCCATATTACTGTGTCTACAAATAGGCCATGGAAGCACTTTCAGGGGCATGTGACACTCAGGACAATGATGATTTATACTTGTCATCCCAGCAAAATTATTAGTAGTTCCCCTTTTGCCTCTTAAAAGTGTCCCACTTTGAAGGAAGTTAGGATACTTGGAAAAAATATCAGAGATCCTACTCCCTGGGAAAGAGAGGCTTCCTAAGACCACAGGAGCAGAAACCACAATGGCCTTTGTATCAAACAGCAGAACTCTTCCTATGGGGAGAAGAATCCTGTAACACACAGTGTTCAGAATCCAGAAAAGTATTAGTAAAATACTGAGCTTGTAGACTATCATGATTAAAATGGGCTTTTGTTCACTGACCTGGAAATTTGCCTATTTTTTTCTAACATAATCATTGTGCGAAAAGACATCCGATATTGTACATAACAAACATTGGGAAATCAATCCATCTAGAATTTGGAGCAGTCAGTATAATTGCATTTAATGACTATATTTATGAGCAGGTCTTTTTGTCCATGCCATATACAAGTAAGTCACTTTGGGTGGGCAGCATGACCGGGAAATTAGATATTCCAGCTAATCAATATTCAGGAATGATAAAATAACTATTTTGGAATATAAAATTTAAGAACTGAAATCAACTTTAAGAATGGTCTAGTTCAACACTCTTATTTTATGGAGAACAAAGGAAGCAAATGTTCCTGCAGTGTATAAAAGCTCCTTGAATCAGTGACAGGCCTGTTTAAATTTTTTCCCATTAATTTAAATAAAATTAAACATACCTAATAACAAAATATCTTTTTTATATTGTATTCCCTTTTTTAATGATTTGGAATAACTTTGGGATCTTCATGCCTGAGAGTCATCTTAAAGAATAGCAGTCCGGGGGCGCCTGGGTGGCTCAGTCGTTAAGCGTCTGCCTTTGGCTCAGGGCGTGATCCCAGGATCCTGGGATCGAGTCTCGCATCGGGCTCCCTGCTCCGCTGGGAGCCTGCTTCTTCCTCTCCCACTCCCCCTGCTTGTTTTCCCTCTTTCACTGGCTGTCACTTTCTCTCTGTCAAATAATAAATAAAATCTTTATTAAAAAAAAAAAGAGCAGCAGTCCCTACTGTACTTCATGTGTACGGGAATCATAGCTATCCAATGAAAGGTACAAATCCTACATCTCTTCAAAATTTCCTTTTCGTTTCTCTAAATAGTGTTTTGCCACCACTTCATGTGTACAGGAATCATAGCTATCCAATGAAAGGTACAGATCCTATATCTCTTCAAAATTTCCTTTTTGTTTCTCTAAATAGTGTTTTGCCACCACTGATCTGAGCTGCGGACCAAACTCATCAAATATAAGTTTAATAAGAATACCATTAAATATCAATGATAGAATTTATTGAGTATGTACAATGCACTAGGCACTAAGTTTATGTGACTTACTTACTCATCACAACAACCAGATAAATGCCATTAATTAAAAAATGAGAAAACTGGAGCTAGGAGCAAATGGCTTGTTCCAGATACACAGCTAGGAAGTAATCCAGATGGAGCCTCAACTCATATCATTCTGAGTTAACTCTGAACCACAACCCTGTAATTACTATTTTTTGAGGAGGCCTATGTTGGGTAACTCTGTATACCACTTCAAATCTCCATGGTGTCAACTCTTTCTCCAGCTACTGACATAGCTTTCAGTTCTATGCAGGAGAAATCTAAAGAGAGACCTACCTGCCTTCTGCCTCTGGGTCTTTCTGATGCTACTGCATGATGAACCACCACACATGTGACCAGAAAGTATTTGAGGTGGGGCTACCTTTGACCAATCAGAGACATGAACCTGTGTCCTATGTCTTCTCTCTTTGTCTATGGTTAGTACTGAGATACATTTCGTAAGTTCTCAGAAGGCCTCACAAGATCAAGTATCTCCTGTAGGCATCTTGAGTTGCTTTCCCTCCTTCATTTCACTACTGCTGTCCCCCATATTTGTTCCCTGGAATCACCTCCCAAATAAATAACCTCTGTGTCAGGCTTTGCTTTCAGAGGCATCCAGGACAAGAAGGGGCCATTTCCCCCACCATCTGAAACCATCTTGTCTCTACTCCTGAGCTTTCTATCAGTAATATGCAACAGCTAACATACTTAATCTGAAGAGGAAATCCCCCGTCTCTGATGGACCTGACTTCTTCATTTCCTGTGAATAGCAGAGCTATCTGCATCTGTAGGGTCTCAGGATAGCATTGAGAATATTTGTCTACCGCTGCTGGAAGCCCTTCTGATTAGTCAGGCTCCTTGAGTTGGAAACATAAGGATTTATAATGAAAAAGAATCACACAGTAAAAACAGAAAGAATGAAAAGAAAACAAACCAATAAAGAACCTATCCTATCATAACATTTGAGGTTCTGGTATTTGCTGGCTTTGGAAGGAGTTCAAAATAAATGAAAGAAATGTGTATTTTATTAAATGCTAATATTTAGAAGATGTGGTGGGGGGGAGGAAAAGATAAATGCTTCCAATCATATTTGCAAATATGAGGCATCTCGTAGCTCCTTCAAACTGGTTAGATGTTTTCCTTGCATCTGAGCCACCTACTCAGTTTTGGAAGTAATGCCTGGGACAAGCAGAAAATTGTGTGAGGGGTAGCAAATTTGCACGAGCATCAACCAACAGAGATGGGCACTGCACTGTGCTCTCAGCCTGGACTGTAATACAATAACCACGCTTTTCTAGCCAAACTACAGCTGCCCATCCGACTTCCTCCAC
The DNA here is from genome assembly GCF_002007445.2 of Ailuropoda melanoleuca. NCBI lineage: Eukaryota > Metazoa > Chordata > Mammalia > Carnivora > Ursidae > Ailuropoda > Ailuropoda melanoleuca. Next base: position 9,630,320 of record NC_048236.1, read on the forward strand.
AGGAAGAGCCTATTGCTTCTGACCCCACATAAATTTGCCTATAAAAAACTCTATCCTTCCTTTACAACATCTGCTATTGTTAACATGATCTCTGTTTGTCTTGAAGTATAAATAGGCCCCAAATTCCAAGAGTTCAAAATACACTGAACCAGAACAGCATAGCTTCTTCCTTTTTTTCTTGGTAAGAGTCTTATCCCTCTCTTGGGTTTTGGAATTCATTTTAAGAGCAACAATGAAATCAAGTGGAGAGGAAGAAGATTTGGAAGGATCAGGAGTACTCAAGGCAGTCAGAAATGAAGAGCTGCCCCCTCGTTTTTGTTATTCCTATATTTGCAGTAATACAGATCGATTGTCAATTTGAGCCATTTTCAGTATTCACTTTTCTCCATACTAATGTTAAGAGTTTGGGGCAAAAGAAGAAACTAATTTAATTATTAACTAGTACCCAAGGTGTTTTTTCATTGTTCAAGTTTACCAATTTAAAGTTTAAATTTTTGCTTGAGCAAGACATTTTCTTGTTCTTTATAATTAAGGCACTTATTTTCAAGAAGAGAAAACAGGTGAGCATTAGTCCTTTCCTCCAATGTAGAATATGGACAAAAAGCAAGACACTGAGGCCCAACAGCCCTAGATTCCTGGCCTAGACTTGTCATTAGGTAAATTGACTTCCCTCCTCTAAACCTCAACTTACTCATCCATAAAATGAATGAAATGAGTAATTATTTCACAGCACTGTTAAAGTAGTAAATGAAATAATGCATGTGAAATGCTTGGTAAGTGTGCTTAATAAATACTAATATTTATTACAGCAGTAGGTGTAATTTTTATCTTCCAGTGAGACTCCAAAAACTCTAATGGTTCGGTTTTCTGAACTATCTCAGATAGGGAGGAATCAGTTCCATATGTATTTCCAGCTGAAGGATTAAAACAGATAAAGTGCTCAGAAGAGTACCTAGCAGGTTGTAAACACTTGATAAATGTTAGCTATTCATCACCATCACTATTAATATATCATTAATAATGTACAATTATCCTTAGTATTGTAATCAGTTTATCAAATGAGCTGGACTCAGCAGGTGCAAGAGAGAAAATTTAGTGTTTCCTAACCAATTCTCATTTAAACTCATGCCGTCAAATGATTTTTCTCAGGTCCTGGATGAAACCCTAGGTAGATGACATCGCTTTCCTGATTGCTTTCACATTTGAAAAATTCCAGTCCAATCCAATACAATCTCAAATTCTTTGAAAACGTCTTCCTTCCCTCAGCTTGCGTCTGCCTCAGGCTGAGAAATTTGTGATGGATAAAAGTGCGGTTGGCTTTGCATTATTTTCCTCCCTTGATTTCTCTTCCTCCACTGACTATGAAGATGCTGGTCCTCCAGGGTTGAGCCTGGGGCCTGGGTTAAAAGAGGGAAGAGCAACACAGGACAGAAGCAGTCTTCCTTTACCAAAACATTTGCAATCTAGCATTGATATCATCTGAGTGTTGCAGATTTCTAGAACAGTCTTTTTTGCGTTAGGTCCTCCTGAGGGTTCCACAGAAATTTATACTAAAGATCTGCAGTTGCCTGCCAACTGGTGATGCCTATTCCTGCTAACTGTTTAAGACTTCTTTGGTAGCCCCTGCGGTCCGGTGTCTACCTCTCACTTGAGGTCACCTCACACCTCTTGGGTGGGTCTCTGTTAAAATGATGCATGATCCTCTCCCCTAGCAGGCCCATACCTGGTCTAGTGTTGGCCATCTATGCTCAGCAAGCTGGGAAGAGGATCCTTCTTCAGCGTCAGCCCCTTTAGCCAGTCTCTCATGTGCAGACTCTTCTTCAGCCTGTCAGACACCAGTCTCTGCCTGTAAACCTCTCCTAATGGAGCTTTAAACACTTACTCATTTGGATAGAGACACAAGGGCAAGCACTATGCTCTGTCCCTCTGTGAGAAGAGATGGAGAATTCATAGCACAATGAAATTATCTGCAACCTGATCCTCAGAACAGTCTTTTTCCACCTCCCAATGAATGCTCATCTTATCTTCTATGCCCCGGAAGTACATGACGGTTAGGCAAGCAGAGGCTGCACTGGGTTTTAGCTATTTCCTCTGCAAAATCAACATCTATTGTCTTAGTCTGCACTGTCCAACACAGAAGCCACTGACCACTTGTGGTTCTGTACGTTTACATTTTAATTGATCACAATAAAATAAAATAAAATTCAGTCCCTTGATCTCAGGAGCCACGTTTCAAGGGCTCAGTACTCACATGTGGCTGGTGGCTACCATATGGGATGACACAGATATTGAAAATTTTCCATTGTTGCAGAAAATTCCATGGACAGAGCTGGAACTCTAGCACCTTGCTTTAGAAGGTGAAGTATTTGTTATTACTTTTTGTTGTTGCTGCTGTGTTCCCAAGCCTTGGAGCCTCTCCTCAAGCTACAGTACAAGAGAAAATTCACATTTACCTCTTTTTTCACATAATCAGTAAGTAGATAGATTTTGACATCTGGATTCTGGACTAGGGATATGTCAAAGCAAATGAATACAAGACCATTTTTCACAATGCTAAAATCTTAGATAAAATGGAAATAATTAATTGGAGTTCTCATGATTGAGCCTCAAGTCTAAAAAATATCTACTCAGGCAGAGTAATCATGTCCATCATTTCTGCCCCCATGATGAGACACAGAACAGTGTCCACCAAAGGCATTATCCTTTATATTTATGGTGTTTTTTCAGTTTATGAGCCACATGAATTAATCTCATTTTTTTTTCTAAAAGCAACTATGAAAAGTAGGCAGAACAGGTATCATTGCACCCAGACTAAGGGAGTATAAATGACCTGCCCGAAGTCACAGAGCCAGGAACTGGGAGAGCCATGTACCCAAGCTGCTTTGGCTTCATTCTGCCTGTTCCTGTGGGCCAGACAATTTTAAAAACCAGTTCTTACTACTACATACAAAGAAAGCAGGAATTCAGAACTGAATCACTTTCAAAGACTCCCACGATTTTGACTTATCCATCATGGATGACCTTCCAGATACCTGGAATGCTTAGAATTAAAATTAAATGCTATTCTATTAGTAGGATGCTGAGGAACACTTGGTCTGATAAGGAACATGAAAGACACACACTAGATGTATTCTATCTTCCTCAGCAAGATTGGGAGCTGGGTTTTCTCCTTGAGTACATTCCTGCTTTGCTTCTTTGCAGGTCCATGTCATTTACTCAACAATACTAATAGAGTTGATGCCAGTTCCTTGGGAGGATGACCTAATATGGAAAGACATTTGAACACAGCTAATAAGAGGATGAGAAATGTCACTGCGACTGGTATATTCCTGTGTGGCGTAAAAGCTTGTTTCTTCATTCTTTTGCAACCAAACTTAATAAAGAAGAATAAGTATGAAGAATACATAGGAATAAGAAATACCAAATTCAAGATAGTTATCACTGGGAGGGACAGGGAAGGGAATTCAACTGAAATCAGGGAGGGGCCTAAAGGGGCTTGAACTATCTTTGTAAGTTTTTAATGCTTTACTTCTAAAGATGGATGGTGGGTACGTGGGTGTTCATTATGTTTTTTTTTAATACCATTGAATAATAAAATCCTTCAAAATCAACTTTTAGTAATAAAAAAGGAAAGTCAGTAAAGGCCCACTCGCTGGAACATGGATTATTATTATAGGCCTGTTGGTCTTAAATTGTTGAAACACAATATGTTGTTTGAAGTATTTTTCTATAACAAGGCCAACAGAAGGCTAAAACCTAGAATGTTCTCTGAATAGGGCTGGCTTCACCCAAGTGGGCTGAAAAAATGTGGCATGGAATTGAGATGACTCTCTGGTCATTTAGCTTGACGACACACTTCATACCAGTCACTAATACGCTCCTGAATCTAGGAGGAAGAGCTAACAGGAGATGCAATATTTATCTGAAAACATTCCAAAAGCATTAACTTTGGCAAGCTTGGAGTGTAAATAAAGGTAAATACACAACTAATACAATGAATGGTTTGGATTTATTGATAGGCAGAGGCACAAGGGAAGGGTGCCCATTCCCACTGCAGGGTCAGGAAAAGCTTCACAAAGTCCCTCTTCAGATGGGTCTTGGGATGTAGCATACTGTACAGCTCCTGATTGGCTGCCCAAATGTCTCTGCCCCTCCTCCTTCTCCAGATTATGGATCCTGACCTCTGGCTAAGAGTGGATCCATAACCAAGCTCTGTCCAATCATATTCCCCCACTCCTTTGGACCCATTGATTGGTCCTGAAAGAGGCCTAAAGGCCAAATAGGAATTAGCACTCTTTCCCTAGGCCTGATATACAGATATTGGGAGAAAACAAAATTTCTCTTCAGCTGGGATTCTAAGCTGAACTAGATGGAAAAGGTTCTTCGGCAACAGACGGGAATGAGGCCAAGAGTCACAAGGTGCAGAGAGATGCAGCAAGAGCAGAAACAGGGCCTGACAGCATTGACTCTTTGGTCCCAATTCTTGGCAGGCCTCAAGGCTCAGATCCTTCTAACTCTTTCTTCCGTTGTGTCAGGGATTGCACAAGCCAAATATTTACATGTTGCTTAAGGTTCTCAGAGTAGTGATTCACTCCCTTGCCCTGACTGATATTTGGTCAGCAATCACCTGAGGCAGGGCGGGGAAGGGGATTTTGAGAACAGAGTGGAAGGGACATAGGCATGAATGCATGAGGCAGCATTAGAGAAGATAGCGTGGCCTCAAGGGGACTGGGTGTTTAAGAAATAAAGCCAATGTGCTAGGCCAAGTTCAGGCCAAGAAGACAGTTACTTGCTTTGACCCTCACTACAACTGCCTACTACATGTGTCTCATTTCCACAGGTCACAATACCCCAGCAAGGTATTCCAGGGTAGAAATCTTTGGTTAAATGAGCTAAGTAGTTTTTTGCTACTGGTTAAAAATTTCTGCTACATCTCAGCGCATTAACATTTTAATACTGGCCTGCTCAAGACAAGAAATTCTTCATTATATTTAATGGTCAATCTTTTCTATGGGAACTCAGTGCCTGAAGGCAGGTGGACTGAGTTGAAGTTGGAGGAGGGAGAGGAACCACTTTGTGGGGTCCTTCAGATCATGCCAGGCAGACCGGTGTCTGCTTGGCCTAGACGCACACCACACTCTTTCTCCACTGCATACACACTTCACTGCATCTGCCCGGTGATGTGGGCCATTCTTCTGGATTCTAGTAAATGTAAGCACAGTTGTTATTCTCTGATGCCTACTTCCTCTGGGGGAAAAATGGGGAAAAGTTGTCTTCATGGAAAAGAATCACGAAATATTGGCATTAATGCTCACAGCTTAGAAATATGGGTCTAGTCATTATTGTTTAGGAGGTTAAAATCTCTAAAGGATACATAAATATATTAAAAACTTCTTTGCAGATTATCTACTTGAAGTTTAAGCAATAAGGGTATTACTAGTGGGATCTGAAGTTGAGCACAGGGAGATTATGCTATGTTGGATCCATTAAATAACACTTATTATCTGTCATCTGATCTATAGATAAATAGAGATGATCTCAGTGAAAGTGATTTATGATATTTCCAGCCTCTTTCACATAAAATGGAACAAGTATAAATGGAGATACAATCAAATAAAAAAGCCTGGCAACAGCATTTAAAGTTGATAACTTGGTTCAACGTGATGATGCATGCAAGTGTACTGCATCAAGACAAAGGGAAATACAAACGCAATGTTCACGTGTCCAGTTGATTTCTTATTTATGCTGTGGGAAATTATCACTTAAGTATTTATAATACAGCACGAGGGTTATACTGTTTTTGTGCTTATGCTGTTTGGACATTTCATTGTTTTATTTAATTCAGTGTACACCTTACCTGGCTAGAATGACCAGGTCTTAATATATTGACATGGCTGCTTCATGGAAATGCAGACGAAATAGCCAATTTTAACTACGTATATGAATACAGATTTAACTTGAATGTCAGTCAGATACTAAAACTTCTGGGACAGGTAATGAAGTATAATACAGAATGTGTCAAATTAGGAGTCAGATTATATTTTAGGCAATTATTTTTCTTACAGGTAAAAAGGAAATAACTTACAGCAAAGTATCTCGCCCTGTTCAGCCCTACTGACATTTTAGGGTGGATAATTCTCTGTTATGGGGAGCTGTACTGTGCATTGTCAATGTATAGCAGCCTCTCTGGTCTCTATCCACCAGATGCCAGTTGCACCCCTCCAGTTATGACAACTAATACAATGTCTTCAAATACAGATGGTTCCTGACCTACAAGGTTCAACTTAATGGTTTTTTGACCTTATGATGGTGTTAAAGCAATATGCACTCAGTAGAAATCATACTTAAAATATTGAATTTTGGTCTTTCCCTGGGCTAGCGATACGTAGTATGGTCTCTTCTTGTGATGCTGGGCAACAGCAGTGGAACACTCCCCAGCCAGCCACACGATCAGGGAGATACAGCTGGTACACTCACAGCCACTCCGTACCCATACAATCCCTTTGGTTTTCACTTTCACTACAGTATTCAATAAATTACGTGAGATATTCAACACCGCTTTATAAAACAGGCTTTGCATTAGATTATTTTGCCCGTCTATAAGCTGATGCGTTTTGAGCACATCGTGGGCAGGCTAGGCTAAGCTATGATGGTCCGTAGGTTAGGTGTATTTTTTTTAAGATTTTATTTTTTCATTTGTCAGAGAGAGAGAGAGAGAGAGAGAGCACAAGCAGGAGGAGCCCCAGGAAGAGAGAGAAGCAGGCTCCCCACTGAGCAGGGAGCCCGATGTGGGACTTGATCCCAGGACCCTGGGATCATGACCTGAACTGAAGGTGGACGCTTAACCAACTGAGCCACCCAGGCATCCCCGGAACGTTAGGTGCATGAAATACATTTTTGACTCTAGATATTTTCAACTTATGAAGGGTAACCCCATCATGAGTTGGGGAAGATCTGTATTGCCAAATGTCCCCTGGGGGCAAACTCTATTACCTCACTGAGAACCACAGACTTGGAGGATCACTGTGAGAAATCAAAAGAGGTAATATCTGTTACTATCTTTATAAAGTGTCAATTCCCTTACAAAAATTATGTCTCTTATAATAGCAGAACTAATTTTCCAATCTTTTAATTGGTCTGATTATACTGTATAATAAATGGCATTGCTCTTATAACATAAACTTCATGATGCCCTTGACAAAATTCATAAACAAAGTGAGATCTGGCAGCTCTTCAAGCAGATTTTGGATTCACATTTGTAACCCCAGAATCTAATACAGCTCCTGACACATGTCATTATCCCCATAAATTTTTGTCAATTGAAAAAAAAAGCTTAAAAGAGATATTACTATGTATATTTTAAAGAATGCTTTAACTTCAGTGACTCTCAATGAATGACATGGATAGATAAAGCTCTCAGACATATGTGCATGGAGTCAGGGCGAAGGGGGCATGGCTGAAGAACAAACGTTCTTAATCAATTCTATTACCAATCATAGTTCTGTCTCTTCTACCAAATATTTTCCAAATCATCAGAAAATTAGCAGATCTCCACTGCAACGAGAGCATCCGTGCCACCATCTTCTATCACCTGGATCTCTGCAGTAGAACTGCTAATTCATCTCTCTCTTATCCATTCTTGCAAATCTCCCTTTATTCTTCCAAGTTTTAAAAATGTAAGGTCAATTACACTGGTTTCCATTGCAAGTGGAATAAAATCTCATGTTTTGTTTTGTTTTAAGATTTTATTTATTTATTTGTCAGAGAGAGAGCACAAGCAGGGGGAGCGGTAGGCAGAGGGAGAAGCAGGCTCCCTGCTGAGCAAGGAGCCACATGCAAGACTTGATCCCGAGACCCTGAAATCATGACCTGAGCTGAAGGCAGACACTTAACCGACTGAGCCATCCAGGCGTCCCTAAAATCTCATGTTCTTAAAATGTTCCACAAGGCTCCTCAGCATTTGGCTCTCATCCATTGTCCAACCTCATCACAGGCTACTCATGTATTTGTGTCCCCACTATTACTCAGTTCCTCTGGCCTTCAATGTTCTGCTCCTCCTGCCTTGGGATTTCTCTCTGTCTAGAAGGCTTTCCCTTCCACACACAATCTGGTGAACGCCTACTCAATTTCGGTCTTAGTTTAAATATCACTTCCAAGAGCAGCCTTCTTTGACTCCCCACCACCCATCTCTACCATTCTGAAAGAATGGTGCACTTATCACACTCCTATTATGGCATTCATCATATATATAATTATATATTCATTTCCTTTTATGTATATATTTGTCTCTTATTATTTACGTTCCCTAATAAGATGAGGGCAGGAATTACGTCATTTTGTACACCTAGCTCTATCACAATACCTGGTATATAGTAGCTGCCAATAGATGTCTACTGGATAAAGGAATAAATGAATGAATGTGTACATCTTAACACTGACTTTCTGAAGGAAAATCTCTTGCAGCAAAGATAGCAGTTCTGGAGTGCCTGGGTGGCTCAGTCAGTTAAGTGTCTACCTTCAGCTCAGGTTATGATCTCTGGGTTCTGAGTTTGAGCCCCACATCGGGTGCCCTTCCCAGTGGGGAGTCTGCTTCTCCCTCTCCCTCTGCTTCTCCCCTCTGCTCATGCTCCCTCTCTCTCTCAAATAAATAAATAAAATCTTAAGAAAAAAAAAAGATAGTGACTCCAGGCTAAAAAGGAGAAGGCAGTATGGGTAAGGGAAGTACGTAGGGGCTGGCAAGTCCCTGAGTGAACCAATCCCCTACATCACACGGTATCTGCACCTATTTCCTCCATCAGCGCACAAAACAAGCCCAGCTTCTCCTCCCGCTGGATGACACTCCACCCCGTCTTTGTCCTGTAAGTATCCCAGAAGCCAGCAAGTAAGTATACAGTGAGAGCTTTTGCTCCCATGGTGGGTAGTCCTACCTTTGTGCCTCCTTGTCTCTGTAACAAGCCATAAAATATCATGTATTACTCATCTGCCTGCACACTTTCAAACAAAGGCTCTCCTCAATGCCACGCATTCTTCAACACTTTGGCTTCAGTTTATTTGCTTTCTCCCTTCGTTGGAATCTTTTTTTCCCCTAATGTTTCACCAACCACCTAATTCCAGATAAATTTCAATTTTATCTCTAGCTGCAATTTATCTCCTAGTCTCTAATCCTAGAGATTCCAGCCACCAGCTGCATATGTGAGTAGTTCCTATCCTATACAGTGGGCACCCCAAACTCACTAAAGGCAAAGCTTAGGCAATCATCTCTTTATCTTACTTCCCCGTATTTGCTGTTGGAACCTCCATTCCCCCAATATACCATGTTGACTTACTCTCCTTGGTCCCCCACAGTCAGGAGTAGGGAAGCCCTTTCTACTTCCTCTCTTTCGCATTTCTTTGATCTATACATCCTCTCCATTCCCACTGCCATCAATCTCTTTCAGATCTTCAATGCATTTCCTCTAAATCTAAACAATTGAACCAGTGTCCTAACAAGTCTTTCCTTTGGTCCCTGCTCCTACCCGATCTTCACCCTGCTTCCTACAGCCTGAGTAATCTTTGTAAACTACAGCTTCCTACAGGCTCCTCCTCTATTCTGAAATCTTCAAAGTACCCCCCCCACCATTCCCTCTGTGCAGCTACTGAAGTAAGCAGAAGTACTTGAGTCCAGCATTCAAGGCTCTCCAAAAATATGGCTCTGCTCTCCCTTTCGTTTCAATGTTTCCCCTGCTTCAGTCTATGAAAATACCTACACCCTGTGTTATCTGTGTTCTTTATTCACGCCCCAGTGTGGGAAGCTCTTTCTTCCTCTGTCAAAATCCCACCCATCCAGTCTGCTCAGAGTACTCTTCAGGTATTTGCAGGTGCTTACTATTACTTATTGCTTCATATTATAGTCAGATGTTTGGATTATTCTACTAAAGTATCTCCTTCAGGGTCAAAGATGAATCTCACATAGAATTCTCCAGACAGCCTGTATACAGAAAAGGTCATGGGCATTATGAAAAAACACTTAGGGGCACCTGGGTGGCTCGGTCGTTAAGCGTCTGCCTTTGGCTCAGGCCATGATCCCGGGGTCCTGGGACTGAGCCTCTTGTAGGGCTCCCTGCTTAGCGGGAAGCCTGCTTCTCCCTCTCCCTCTGCTTGTGTTCCCTCTCTTGCTGTGTCTCTCTCTGTCAAATAAATAAAATCTTTAAACAAAACAAAACAAAAAACTTAGGCATTGAATTCAGACAGATTTGGATATAAATCCTGGCTTTACCAATGGACATACCATCTTAAACAAAGTCCCTAAACTCTGAGAGCCTCAGTTTCATTCACTTAGAATGATAAAAATGAGGCTGACTTTGCAAGTTATTGTAAAGATATGAGATATATATAAAGCACCTACCACAATGGCCGGCATGTGAGAGGCACCCGGTAAATGGAAGCTAGCACAATAGTAGTACCTACTCTTACTTTGTTCTGTGTTGTCTTAAGATTTTTTTATTTTTAAATAACCTCTATACCCAATGCGGGACTCAAACTTTCAACCCTGAGATCAAGAGTCTTATGCTCTACTGACTGACCAGCCAGGTACCCCTATTCTTACTTTGCAATAGAAAATCAACACATATTGGTTAAACAACTAAAATTAGCATAATAAATCTATCCTGTCCTCCAGGAGGCTATAATCAAATTGGGGAGAGAAGTCATCACTACATGCGAATATAATTAAGCATTCTAAACAAAATGGAACAGGAATGATTGTTAGAGTAGGCAGTTAGGTTCTAACAGGATGCCTGGAGTCCAGCAAAGAGGAAGTCATGGCCGACTGTGAGGAAGTCAGAGGCCTGTCCTAGCCATACTCCAAACAAATCCACAAGAAACTGGATCAAACCAGGCAGACCCAAGATGGCTGACAAAGCAGGCCAAAGTTCACATTATCCTTTCATTATACTACATTAACATACTGAAATCTCTTCCCTAATGCTGCCATGACAGGAAACCCCTGACCAACTATAAAAGACAAACCACGTAACCCTGCTTCCCAGAAATCCCCACCTCAAGTCATGAATATTCCACCCCCTTGTTAACAACTATCAATAAAAGATAGAAACCCAAACCACAGGGGGCAAGTTCTCCCTTGAGCTCACCCACTCTCACACCTTGAGAGTATACTTACCCTTTGCAATAAAGCTTCTTCTGCTCTACTTTACTCTAACTCATCCTTGAATTCTTTCTCACAACAAAGTCAAGAACCTGGCACGGGGAGGAGTAGGGGACACCTTTTTCAGCCGGTCCCCTGAGTTGAGCTGGATAGGTACCAGACCAGCAGGA